>NC_034413.1:68528784-68610519 GCF_002078875.1 Numida meleagris | reverse complement strand
GGGGGGGGGGGGGAGAAGGAGTCACTTTAAAATAAAACAGATGAGGGCTAATTTTATTTCATGTTAATAGGCCTTTTGATGCCATTTGCACGTTTAAAATCAGGGGAGAAACAATATCAATGGTTTGCCACTTCATAACCATGCAAATAAAAGCAATACGAACGATCCCTGTACGTTGACAAAAAGCTCAGCTAGCCTGATGTAAAATCTTCATGTTAATTAGTAGCCCTGAATAACCTATTAAAATAAGACCTTCTTCCTAACCATCCTTCACAAAGAATATCAAGCAAAAACTCCCCGTGCCGCCGCCTCCGTGCTCCCATTTAGTGTCAGATTGTGCAGATTCCACCCGTAGGTTTGGTGCAGGACTTATCACTCAGCTTGAGATAATATTCTTTCATCTCATATCCATATGAGAAGGTGACATGATAAGATATTTGCAATCGTGTAACCGCTTTGCATGGATCAAAAGAGGAATGAAAGAAAATGACACGAGTCAGTGTCAAGTGAAGTGCTACTAGTTAAGTAAGCTTTAAATATTGAAAGGGATTTTTAATATTTCCTTTTAATCTTGAAATCTGTCACTTGGTGATTTTATATAACATTGGAGTTGTTACTAACAACATTTTCCATGGTTTCATTCAGCCCAAATGCAAAAACCCACCCCATCTCGGTCATGGCAAATGTTGTAATTTCTACTGGCAATTTCTCATCTGCAGCGCGGGCAGATTTCAGAGGAAAGGACGTGTTTTTCAGGCACTGGGATACTGTTGGGATCCTGGTGTTTGAACACGGGCACCAGAACATAGGCCAACAGGGAGATTTTACTGTTTTTCTTGTTGTTTTTCCTTAACAAGCAGTCAGACTGCGAGGGTGAATATTCCTCGAGACAAAAATAGCGTTCATAGAAGGAATTTAGCAGCAGAGTATTATTTTAAAAGGAGATTGTTTCAGATGCTGTTTCCCTGACAAACTTGGTCAATAGTTTGGCAGATACTTAAGCTTTTGGATTTGCATATGCATGTATAGGCGCTGAAGAAAAATACCAGGTGGTTGACTTCTTAGTGCTTCTGAAAAACAGAAAGTTGGTGGCAGTAGATTTGCATCTTACTTTCTGGGAATGTTGCTCTGCAAAAAGAGGATTGCAGAAAGCAGAAGAGTAGCAGGCTTAGCGTTATATGTGAGGTATATTGTTGAACTGGATTCTCTCTTTACTTAGGGTGAGATACGATGTTCGTGGACCTCCCCATCGGTTTGTCCCTTGGTTGAAAGCAGCAGGCCTAATTGGATTAAGAAGAAAACCTAAGTAATCCAGTATATATCCAAAATAAGAAGATCAAATGACTGGAATAATATCTTATTCTTTCCACTCTTGAAACAGTGATATCACTTGAAAGGATTAAAAATTAAGTTGTTTATGTCCCTGGCTAACATGGTTTCGGACGGTTTATAGCACAGTAATATTGGGTTTGTGGCTGAAACCTGCATTAGGCGAGAATTTGGGGATGTTTCATGGGGGACTTAAAAAGGCATGGATACTGCAAGGTGGTTTCAACAGGAAGGGATGCTATGGGGTGCTGCGGCCGTGGCTTAGAGAGGGCATGGCTGGGACCAAGGTATTTGCAAACCATCAGCTGGAGGTGGGCAGGAGTGGTTGGAAGCCTCAATAACTGAGGAGCTAAGCCCCCTTCCAAGCCAGGGAGGGTCCAGTGCTGTGTGCCAACTCTGCTGCAGTGGCATGGCCAAACATCAGGGGCTTCCTGCTGTAGACCTGCATCTGAGCCTGGGGCATGGGGCTCCGTGTAGGCAGAGGGCATATAGGCAAAGCTGCAGCTTAAATCGTAAAGATGAATGTATAGCTGTGATGTTATGTGAAATATATCAGATGAATATTGGTTCTTTTTGCAAGGCTCCGGGGAGAAATTAAATTGATGTGCGACGTTTATTTTTGATAAATTATTTTTTGAGTCCAAACAAAATATATATTTTTTCTGTTTTGCTCATAGTTTTGAACCGTGCAGCTCCTTTTAACTTGGAACCGGGGACTTTTGGCAAACCTTGGCAGCTCGGCTCATGTTAAAATGTAACAGTCCTACAGACTTTAATCAAAGTTGGGCCAGTTTGTGCATGGGGATGCTGCACGTGTGGCCTTGCCGCCTCCAGTGCACCATCCTCACTCCTCCTCTTGCCTATCCGTGAATCTCTTGTACAATATTCCTGCTTGCCGGAGGAGCCCCGACCCCAAGCCTTTGGAAAGGGAGCGGGCATGCCAACACATTGCCCAGGTGCCACTGTTTTTATTAGGTGAGTGCCTCTCCTTCCCATCAGTGCTGCTCTCCCTGCCAGGCTTCAAGTGCTGCCACCCCCATCTCCTCATCCGGACGGGGCTGCCAGGAGCCACTTACGCTCCTGTCCCTTGCTGAGAGTTGAACTCCCTCCAGGTCCCTTGATTTCTCCCCTCCCTCCTCCTTCTCCTCCCTCTTCCAGCTTGATTTTTCTTTCCTTTTTTTTTTTTTTTCTCTCTCTTTGGTCTCTCTCTCTTGATGTTGTGATCATCAAGGTGGGTTGGGGTGAGATGTCAGCATTGATATGCCGAGATATTTCTCCTCATATGTGGAGTGTAACCACACTCAGGACACTCAGATAATATAAAGGTTGTTTGTTTCCTTAATTAGAACTGAAATTTCACTGAAAAAAGCAAGAGTGCCTTCCAGGCTCACAAAAACGCTGTTCCATTTTACTGTTGCCACGAATTGTAGTCATGGCTTTTCTATGAATCTGAACCATGACATTTGCCTAAAAAAAAGAACAGTCTGCCCACTGGAGTGAAATTAAAAGAAACCAGTGATAACAAGAATTATTATTAGTTGGAACTGTGTAAATATGATATTATTGTATAGTGTGTGGCTGAGCATTTTGCAGTGGAGCTGCGAGAAAATTGGGTCTCTCTTCTCTGGACAACCTATATCAAACTCAGAGGTAGTGATAAGCTGATACATAGTGAATAATCAACCAGGAGGTATTAATGACCTCGCACCCATTATTAACATCACAAGAGTCCTGGCATCATTTTAGAGCAATTCAGATCAAATTCAGGGAGATTTTTTTCTGTGTTTCATGAGGCCGAGCCTGGCTTGCTGGTTGAACAAAGAAAACACAGTAATAAATTATCTAGACTATACCTGGGCTCATGAGAGGCCACAGTAAGCTTCCTAGCTTGGTATTTTTTTCACATAATTTCTAATTTATTTTGTACTTTAAAAGTTTGTTTTGGCTGGGATTGAAATTTAATTTGTTCTTCAAAGAAACATAACAATGGAAATACAAAGAGGAAGCTTTTGTTCTCTCCCTAGGAGTTCTGAAAGGTAATAATTATGAAATGATAAGATTCTAAATGAAAATGTCATTTGCAAAGGTTGAGGTTGAAAACAGCACAGACCTGTGTAAAGCAAGAAAAGTCACATTTGATTCATGAGCATAAATACAACCAGAGTGATTTAATTTTAAATCATCTAATGATTTATTGTATAAATATTTCATAATTTTGAAAGGGAATTCTTCAAAGCATGGGTGTCTGTGAAAACACAATGCAGCTTTGGAGAAACAGTACCCTTGTATTACTAATAATAATAGTAATAGTGGAAAAATTAATAAAATATCATAAACATAGACAGAATGCTAGTTATTGGTATAGATTCTAACCTATTTAACAACACCCGGAATCAGATGTGAAGTTTTAAATCGTCTCCATGCTCCGTATTGTTTCAGTGATCAGCATATCAGTGGTCCTGGTGCTTCAGCCTTTCTCCTACTCAATGAGTGCATTATGCCTCCAGGCTTAAAACAAATATATTTAGCTTTTCACACTGTGTTTTCTGAGTTATCTGCCGAAATTTAACCCCTTCCAGCTTGTCTGCTATCTACCTGGCTGTCTCCTGGTTTTATTTAAGAACATGCATGTTTCTGTGGAAGCTGATTCCTTCATACTTAGAAATGTATACACGTTACCCATCTCCTGTACATCTTAATCAGGCAAGCACTTAAGCAATACATTTCAATGGAGTTTTCCCATAAATAATATGTACCGGGCTCTCCCTCTAAAACCAGGCACATATTTTACAGTGAAAATGTTGGAGTTAGTAGAAAGTGATTATTACTTCTCAAGAGATGGATCTGATAGTGTTTGTGATGAAGTCAAGGGTAAGTCTGCTACACAAGGCTGAAGTCACTAAGGGTCGCCAGAAAGGTCTGGTTTAAAGAGAAGAACATGGTCAAATTATACCACTCTCCCCCATTCCCTCTTCTGGAGGAGCGGCTGCAAAATCCATTGAACATTTTGTGAGGATTGAATAACCTTTGAGAAAATGCCAGTTATTTTATTTACTGAGGACAAAACACTAATGAAACCTGAGCACATCTTTGCCAGTAGTCCATGGTTTCCCCAACTGGCTTAGGCTTTTCCTTTTGAGCTGTTCTTTAATCCCTTGCTCTGATACATTTATACATGTTTATTTTTAAGTGCTTGTGCCCTGTGTGGAGGTTCATACCAGTAACTCCTACTGCCTTGTAGTGACGTAGTGTTCCTGTACAGGTATTAAATATTTTCATGTGGCAAAGTTTCAAGAGAGGGTATGTTGCTTGAGGATGTGAAGTCAGATGTGAAGGAGGAAAAGTCACGGTGGTCTGCATTTCCTTGCTGACAAATCCTTCTCTGCACTGATTGCTATCTGCATCTCATTTCAGTTTTCCCTTTGAAAGAGATCAGACAATATTATCAACTCCTTTTCATTTGCTTACTTCCTCTGAAGTCAGGGGATAGCTGGCTGCCCAGCTCTCCTCCCAGTGCTGCAGCCCTTTTTTGGCTCACACACATTTATTTTGTCAGTTGATGTCGTGCAATCAATCAGTTGGGCTGAACAAGTGATCCTTCTTCCTGAGCCGTTTGTGAGCTAAGATTTTGGAATATCTGGCTTACATTTGAAGTTGCTTATTCAGTACCCAAAGTTACATGTCCTGATAATTTTAAGTGGGTGAAGAAAGCCTCAGTTTCTGTTCCTGAGATGGATGAATAAGGTATCTAGAGGTAGGTTTCCAGCAAGAACGTTCTTAGTTCTGAACTCAGAACGAATCAAAAGTTAACAGAAACCATTAGTTGTTTGTGCATCAGCTTTTATTCCACGTCTTTTTCTTTTTTATACTGAAGGTTAACAGAGTTTCGCAGAAACACCGTATTACTGTATTAGTTGGAAATTAGAGCTTTTAATAAACTGGGTTGTGGTATCCTGGCTGTTCACCTTAATTTTGGTCATATTCTGCAGTACGACTCCCAGAAATGAATGAAAATACTTAGGAACATCTGAACTAGATTTGACCCTACCTGTATTTTCAGGCAGTGTCAACAAAGCAAACAAAAGACAACACAGGTATTCAGCTCGATAATCAAATAAAAATTCTTTAAGAGTATTTATACTTTTTGCATTCAATTTTTAAAGATAGTCTGAAAGCATTTTACTAGTAGGTGATATCATAGAAAATATTTCAGAAAGGAGAGAATTTTATAAAAGTTGTACTAGATACCCACTTTTTAAAGGTTTTCCAGTCCAACCTCACTACTGAAAAACTGCACTATGACAGTGTCCTATGGCTGTCATGAAAAATTTATTGGATTTACAGTGAACTGACCACAAATGACCACTGTTATGAAGTACAAACACAGAAGACAGAAAGGTTAGTGTTCACATTTCATTTTGCTTTCTCTTTCAAATTTTTAAGCTACTTCTAGTCACAGTTATTAGTTCATGGATCATCAGTCTTTCTTTGCACTCATAAAGAGGACAATCTCATGAAGGCAGGTCAACAAGTAGGCAGTGGTTAACCCTACTTTGCACATTAGAACATGCTCATTAGAAAGGCTTCTGCTGGTTAAAATGGTGGAGTCTGTACTGGTGGATATTGCTGTTACTCCCAGTTTGAATTTAAAAATGCATTAAAAATAAAAAGCAGCATAGCTTCTTCTACTGCATGTACTTTGGATCTTTGTTGTGTCAGTTACCAGGTTAATGGCCATTCCGTTCATCAAAGTGTTGTGCAATGTACATGCATATTTTGGTACAGCCATTTCATTCTGAAATGAAAGCTGGTTTTGTGAATGCACAATTCTCTTGCAGTTCGAAGAGTGTAACCTAGAAAATACCTCTGCAAGAGTTTTCTCTGTGCTAGGATGTTGGTCTCCCAGGAAAATAACCAACGTGATCATTTGTACCCAGAAGAAGAATTTTAGGGGGGACAGGAATTTTTGCCTGAGTTTTTCTTTTGTTTGATAGAAGAGGAGAAAACCTGTTGACCCTCTGTAGTTCAGTAGGAGAATTTCTTATTGACATCACCACATTTTACAGTAGATTATAGAAGTGGAAGTTTTTATGTGGGCTGTAGGAAATATTGCTGTGAGGAAAAGCACAACTTTGCATTCAGATGTAGTCACGTTAACTCAAAAATATCTGGCACATTTAAATAATTCAATAAATCTATTTCTACATGTGAAGAGTAAATAAATACTATGGAAAAAGTCTTTACAAGAGAAGATGCTAAAACAAACGTGTACGTATTGTATTTTTACACTGGTCTTAAAACCAGCCCAAGGCATTCTCCCACACTTTTTTTCAACAGTATCTCCACCTGTAATAATAAAACGTGTCTTCCAATCACTGTGCTTTCTATTATCTCACGTCTGTATCTAATTTATTTGCTATCCAGGCTTACTTTTCCTGTGTTAAAGGGCTCTTTCTTTTTTTTGAAAATGCAATCCAAGATTTGATTTAGTGGGTGGAAATCACCTAGCCCCCCCGCAAAATGTTATTTTCTTGCTGGAAAAAGGAAAAAAAAAATTATAGAACTGTTTAAAACAGGATGTGTACAAAACTGGCAAATGAGACTACATTTAAATGATGTGTTTTAAAATTCATATACACGGTAAGACAGAATTGCTACTTTAGAAATGTGCAATTGTAAAAGCCCAAAGAGTAGAATAAGTTTTAATGACCTTCAAAGCATAATAGTCCCACTACGATTTCTGAAATATTAATGTATGTAGATTGCAAAGTAACTTATAATTTTAGTGTGTATGTTCTAAAAGTTAATGGGACTACATGTGCTCCAACAGTTAAACTCTTATATATATATATGAAAGCTGGATGATTTGCACATATAAGAATATAAATTTGTCAAAATGGACGCATCCATTTTTTATACCAGTGTTGTATGTTTTTCTTGCATACGTCCTTTCATTATATAGAGTTAAAAGAAAAGACTTTCATAACTAGCAGGAGCTCATAGGTTTCTATATGTTTCTTTGGTAAAAAGCTCACTGCAGGCCCTGTTTAAGACCTCTGTGGTGTTACAGCCAGATGCAATATTCATCCCTTGAAGTTCATGTCAATAGGAGTCTTTCCATTGTTTTCCATGGATATTGGAGCAGGCCCTTATTATTCTTCTAAGGCTCAGCATCCTTTGTTGCGATCCAAAAAACATGCGATTATCAGGACAGAGGAGATAGTGTATGTGAGTGAGTGATTTATGCTTTGCTTGTTTCTGCTGCCTACAGAACATGGATTTGTTACAAGATGAACTCTGATTTCAGGAAATTACCCACATTGTCAGCAAATTTGCTTGTCCTTCTTTAGCATTATGAACAGCCCATTTTTCATGTTTTTAGAAATATTTTAATGCTGGACTTTGATATATTATTACCACATGGTCATATCACAATAAACTTTCCTCTGCACACACACAGACTTGAAGATTCTTAAAAAAATAGTATCAAAGGAACAATACCCTTGGGTCCCCGCGGAGATCCAAAGGAAAAGCTCTCCCTAGAGCTGGCTCAGTTTTACTTTTCCCATAGATAATTACAGTACACAGGAGTCAGAGGTTCCAGTCTCAAATTTACCCTGAAAAATGAGGAATTTGGGGAAAAGCAACATACACGGGGTTAGAAAGAGAGATAAATATTCAAAGAAGGAAGAGTCAAACTGCAAAAAAAAGTAGTAAGGCAAATCATGTCATAAAAACTCAAAAGCATCTGTGTGCCTTTGTCTAAAAGCAACATGTATTGACATCACAGGGAATTTCATATATTAGGCACTTAAGTCCCTGATTTCTTGCATCAAAGCACAAATACACGAGAGGAGCTGCATTTAGGGTCTGCTGTACTTCATGGATTTTTTTTTATTACCTGAGGGGAAATGAACCTGTTCTTGAGAAGAAAGGGTTTATCATTTCCATTGTGAAAAGCAATAGAGATTTACTTATGAGTTTGGTCTAAGCAGGCAAGAGTAGAAGAAGGTCTCATTCTAAGAGTAGATGAGTTAGTCGTGATCCAAATAAAATGGCCAAGTGTGTAATTTGTGTAATTTCTTTTTTCTTGCAATAACAGAATACTGGCTCTTTGAGTTGATTTGGATTAGTGTTGAGAGCAGAGTAGTGTTTGGAGCTAAGGGCTTTGTTTTCTGTTATTAACTGTCGGAAAGACGAGCATGTTCTCATGAACTTAACTTTCTTTTCTATCCAATCAAGGTATCGGCCCAAGGATCTGAAAGCAAACAAACAAATGAAGAAAAAAAACCAATATGTTGTATCAAGCTTGAAATTCCTCTCTTTGAGGCTAGTGAAAGAGGGGCCCTGTGGGGCTGGTAGGAGAGGTTATCTTTGGAGATGTTCCAAACCCAGTTACAGGAGGCCTTGAGTGACCAACTCTGAGTCTGAAGTTGGCCCTTCTTAGAGCAGGGCTTATCCCAGATGACTCCAAAGATGTCTCCCAGGCTTAACTGTTCTGTGATTCCATGATGAAATGAGCTATGCCAAACATAGGCATTTGTACCTGAAGTTTGTGTTGGTCTTTCCAAACATTTACTGACTTCAAGCAAGTATTGACAAAAATATTAGACAAGATGTTACTCCTATCTTCACTTGTGAAATGTGGTGTAAGAAGGTCTCTTTAGTAATCGTAAATTAACCCAATAGAAGCACATTATATTAAAGCCTTTTGCTTTCTGTTGGCTCTTTATAAACACCAGAAATTACTGGAGCGCAGCAGAAAGCCACTGAGGCAAAAGAAATTAACCCAATATGTTGATGAAAATGTCCTTGCAATCAAAGAGGATCCCACAGTCTCCCATTGCCTGCAGTCTGTGAGTTTACTTCTGAGGAGAAGTTTACCTAGAATCCTTCTTGCCATGTTTTAGTTCCGTGTAACTTCCCACGTCTTGAGTGCTTCCACTCAGCAGAAACCAAGGGACCATTCTGGCCATCACTATTTCCCGGTAACTGTAAAGCCTCATCCACCACATCTCTCCATCTCGTGTGCAATGGTGATAAGCTTAAGTGAGCTCGCTGCTTTAATATTTTTAGACCCGATCTGCATATTTTCTCGTTTCTTTGGTGATATGAAGCAAATTTGCTTTGTTAGAATCACACAGGTCTCTCATTTTCCTGTGTTCCTTTTTTATGAGATGGAATATTGATTTTGAAATGTCACAAAAAAAAAGCAGCATGGAGTCCAAGGACAACTGACATCACTGTTACAGATCTTTACAGACTGTAGGATGGGAGCAGAGAAAAGATTTTGTTTATCGTCACCCAACCACATTCTTGCTAATTGCAATCACTTACAAATGCAAATGGACAACTCACTCAGGTAACATTTCTAGGGAAGTTCTGGATATTCGGCTCCAACTTGTAAGTGGAAGCCTTCTCCTCCTCTTGATTTCTTTGCACTCCTGGTTCTGTTGCTCGCCAGAAAAGCTGATGTGGCCAAGCTGGAAAGGACGCTGCCCTGAGTTTGGTTGTGGAACAGGGGAAGGCTCAGGGGAGCTGACCACATCATTTTATCTGATTCAACCAAGCTCAAGAACCCCATTAAGCTAGAACTAGTACCCAGCATAAACAGGAACATTATTACTCTGTCTTCTCCCCAGGAGCCAGCCTCAGCTTTCTGCAAGCAAGGGCAACTCAGGCAGAGGCTTCAGACCCTTTTCTTAGCAATTCCACCTTTGAATCTTTATTGCAAGCTTGGTAGTCTCCTTTTATTTGTGCTGAGCTGCCTTTGCCATCTACTTGAAAGATCTAAATCTTTCGGCGTGATGCCAGAGCTGTTGATCCTGCCGCATGGATTAGCCGGTTAAAAGTGCGTTCTTGGCTGTGCAGGTTCGTGCATCGTATCCATTTCTTCAACGTTAGAAACACCACCCATTGACAGCAGGCCTCATCAACAAGTACAGTCAGAAAACGGCCAGGAATGTCAAATATTTATCCCTTTTAAAAAATTTAATATGTTCTCCTGGGGCCTGATTACAGAATTTTTTAATGCTTACAAATTTCTTTAGTGCAACAGTACTAGTTTGTTTCCAAGGAAACAAATGTACTTATACTACACTGCACACATTCTTAATCATTAAATTCTATAATCTCCCTGGCTTGTTCTTTCTTTTTCTCTCTCTCTCTCCTTTTCTCTTTGAATGGGTAACTTCTAAATTTATTGGGTTTTTTTTGCACTGGAGTCCCCAGATACAGTTTAACTGCAGGTAAATTTTCAAATACATTCTCACCAAAGGATTGCTTCAAATGACTGAAAAAAAAATCCCTAATTGTCAAGAGCTTTTATGAAATCATCTTAATCAAGATAAATATGTATTCTTTATTCTTCTACTATTTAATGTGCAAATTTATTTTTCTGAAGCAGATCTTCAGTGTGGTTTGATGCGAAATGTCTGGCTACAAGTGATATTTAGAAATCAATCTTAAATGTATATGTATATTTTTAATTAACGATCTGCAGATTATATATGTTTACAAAACACGGTTTCCGTGGAAGAAAAAGTATGCAAACCTATAAAGTACATTACAGATATTCGTATTTACATATAAGGCATCGACTTTGAATTTTTCATTCAAAATATACTAAATATTAACTGAGAGCTAATAGGAGCTCACTGGAGGGACGACGCATTTTTAAAGTGACATTTTAGCATTCAAACCATTCATATTCTTCAATGTGAATGTAATTTTTATCTAAATGATTTCTGAGGAAAATTGATTCATTTGACTATAGTGCTCCTAAGATCAGTGGGAAGCTCATCATCTTAATATTGAATCTGTAAATCCTTTCCACTAGGGATGATTAACAGCTTTGTCAAGTGTTTATTTTACTTTAAGAAGAATATGTAATTTCCTGGCATAACTCAGACAGATTTCAGTCTATTTCTTCTTTTGCGTGTCACATTCATGCTGTAGGTTAGCATGATCTAGCCTACCTCTATTAGACTTCTATTTTGAGCAGTAAAAGGATCGCCTAATAAGTTTTCATAGTTTAATGAGCATACATCAGATTGCCCTATGATTCATTTATAGTTGATAAATAAAAAACCCTCAGCAGTCCTGATAAGAAGTAATAACGGGGAATTACTTCCAGATGGCACTTTTGCTATACTACACGTGTGGTCTCAGCTACCCATGGGATATAAACCTTGTATTAGCACAGCGACGTGCTGCTCACATGACTGCTGGCTGGGAAGCAGTGGTGAACCCTTCCCAGTGGCAGGATGAGGACAGGAGGGTTCCGTGGAACTCTTTAGCTGTGCAGTGACATTTACATGCTCGGCTCTGCACGTGGATTCCAGGGGCAAGCATAAACAAAAGCTAATGCGAGGCAGTGCCCTATCTGCAGCCCTATTGTTGCAGTTTTAATTAAGATGCCATGGTTGGCCGAGCTGATGATCTACAGTTTCTTCATCATATACTGTGTCAGGCAATAAAAGGTTATTGGAACGTGCATGTACCCTCAAAAAAAAAAGAGATACGTATTCAGACTTGTATAATTTCCCATCTCTAACGTTAGAGTTAAGATACCAAGCTCTAATATAATTTTTGGGATTCCTTTGCAAACTTTTCCTCCTGTAGCTGCTCATACAACACACATCTCTCTGTTTTGGCCACAACTTCTGTGCTGACTAAGACACCATATAACAAAGAGAGTGAGAAAATGTGTATCAAGAGATTCCTGTAAAGCTTTCCAAATCTGAGTTACTCTGTTTTGTACAAGGAAGGGGAAAATTCTGTCCTCGTGTTCAAGCTGCTCCGGTGAAATCTCAGCTTTTTGCAGGGGTAAGGGGGGGAAACATTTTAACTTCAGAGTGGCCAGTAATGAGCTGTGTATGGTTTGCGCCTCTGTGTGCAGACCAGCAGAGCACCAGGCTTCGGGGGGGGGGGGGGGTGATGAAAAAAGAAAAGTTTGCTCAAATCCATAGGTTGCTCTTCCAAGATGAGATTAATTACAGCCAAAACCGACGGCGGATGCTTCTGCTTTAAAAATAAATATTGTGAGCGTAATTGCCTTCAGAACGGGAGTGACATAAATCTATTCTGTTTCTGAAACGGTATCATCAAGTTTTGTTTGGTTTTGGTGTTTTTGCAGCAAGTGCTGCGTGCTCTTTTCTCTCCAATTTCCTGGTCAAAGTCTAAAATAGAAATTGCAGATTAGAAAATCCTTTGAGAATGGGGTTCAGCAAGTGAAACTGTTTGAAGGTAAGTTTCATACTAGTTTGACTGAATTTAATGAGCCATTGTTAGGAACCAAGCAAGCAAGTATTCTAGTGAGGCAGGAGGTATACACAAGCTGTCTTTTTAAGAAAGCATTGTAAATCTGATAACAAAGAGAGCCTGAATTTCTCCTTGAATTACCATGTTGACAAAAAGTATACTGCATGCCCTGCTAGCAAACGAGATGCATTTTGCTAGTAAAGAAAATTAGACCTTAAATTTAACTCTATCAATCCTAATGTCTAGGGCAAGGGAAAAGCCAGAGTCATGCTGAAACGCAAGCTGTTGCACCAGCGCGGAGCGAAGCACAGGCTGTGTGTGAGCCCTTGTTCAGAAACAGAACATTTTGTGCAACTTTGCTGCACGATTAACGGATGTATTTGAACAGAAACTAAAGAGCACGGGGGGGGAGAAAAACGTGTAGCAAGCTGTGTCTTTAACCTGCAGGGATTAAACAATTTGCGTTGTTACCTAGGAGGCATCAAGGTAAAGGTCTCCTGTTCGGAGGGGCCGTGCTTTCTAACCTTGGGCTGCCTGCTCCAAACGTATGACTTTTCTTTAGCCTGAAAAGGGTTTTTTAATATTTAAAATTATTAGTTTATAGTATCCGTGTAATTTCTTCAGCCATAGGGCTTTAATTTCTTTGATGTGCATCTCTGTTCCAGCTGGTACTCCTACCGCTCCTGCTGTCTCTTAGCCCTAAGTAAGGTTTCTCTCTTTGTTAAAGCTGGTGCCACTGATTTGTCTCCAGCTCCGAGAAGGGCTTTTATCCATTTTAAAAGTGATGCTGCTGAGACAACTTTCCTTTGCCCCGAGAAGAAGATTTTTTATTCATATTCGTGTTGTTTTCATTTTTTGGTGATTTTTCCCCCCCCCTCTTTTTTAAAGAAGTATCTTTATGGAGATGTGAATTTCTCTCAGGTTGTCTGTGGGTTCTCTTCGCATTGTGTTCTTGCTCAGCCAAAGCATTTGGGGGAAACAACAAATCTCTCCTTTGCTGAGGCATGTGGCAGCCCTAAGGGGCACGTGCAGTGTTACCCTAAAGAGGGGTGGGAGGTTAGAATGGGGAGTTCTCTCATTCAGGGTGTTTTGTCAGAGAAGACGATTCGCCTAAAATTATTCCAACTAAATTTCCTCCATACATGTACTTGAGCCAACAATTTCCTTGTGAACCCGGCTCATTATTTGTTATTTGAAATAAATGCGTTGAGTTTGTGCATTAGTGGCTTCCTGGACATGCCTTCTTAGACCATTCCTCTCCCCGTCCCCTTTTAATGGGTATCATCTATCCTATGCTCAGTGCTTTACCATTTTCTGGAATTGTGTCTAAAAAAGGAAAATGCTTTTAATTATACAGATAGCTAAGGGCACCTTCTGAATTTATCTTGTCTGGGTTGGTGACTTGGGCTGTTGGATCTCATCAGAAATATTTATTGTATGTAGCACTTTGCAGATAGACATATCCCAAAGGACTTTGTGTTAATCTTAATTAAAAAATAAAATAAAAATTGAAAAAAAAAACCCTGAAAATTAACAAAATGCAATAGCATTATATTTAAAGAATCCTACAGATGGAAGTTAACTTTTAAAAATAGAAACCTTCTTAACGTGGTGTTGCTGGACAAGAGACCTCAGAGACTGGACAATGAGGAGGTTTTCTAAGGATCACGTAATGTCTGCTGTAATTCAGGGTCCACTGCATTAAAAATGTTTATTTACTGTCAAAAACTAGCAAAGCGTTCCATGAAAGGCCAAATTAACTTGTAACTTGGTATAACTGAAGGCCCTGCTGCCATCTATTCTGTCTACATGCTGAGGAAGTGTTTGGCTTTTTAACAGTTTTCTTCTTTGGAGTCAGTCGGAATTATGAACTATCTGGAATATCTTATATTGCCCGCAGATGAGGCAAAGTGCTGTTACGCAGGCCAGCAAATAAAGCTTTACACTAATCAAATGCTCTGCTGAATAAAATATGAGCAAGTTATTTTGCATAATAAATAGCAAGTGAAAATATAAATTGAACAGTAGTGCTAATAAATAAATGAGATCATCTAAAGCCGGTTTTCAGAAACAAAAATTTCTGACTCCATCCGTTAAGTACATATGTGTGTGTGTATGGAAGAGAGGAAGGAGTGGCAACATCTGATTTTTTTTTTCTGCGCCTTTGTGGTGTCTCTCTCACTTTGCATCATTGAGAATTATACTGGAGGAACAAGGTACAGGAATTTTCGACAGTGATTTTTTCTTTCTTTCCTCACATCTTGCTGCAAACGGATCAGGGTGGGATTTTAATTTTTTTTAAATAACTATTATTTTTATTTTTTCAACTAAGAGTAAATCCCTACTATCTCTACTGCCTTAATAGCATGAAGAAGGTGAGACGCTTTTCAGTGCCGTTAATACAAAACAAACCAGAAAAGAAACGCTTAATTTACCTTGCAAAGCCAAAAGCTTGCATTCGGTTTCTACTTTCCCCAAACAAACCAGGTCCTCATGTGTAGCTGCTGAGAGTCTGTCCTGTGCATCTGCATAGAAGCAAATGAAGACAAGGTTGGGGTTGGCTGCCGGGTGTCAGTGCTTTGGGCAAGTTTTCGGCGCAACAGAAAGACTTTGTTTTTCAGATGTACTACTTTTAAATGAAAAGAGACTTTCAGAGGAAAACAGACTTACTGCCGTAGAGGAAGCCTGTTATGTGCATTAATAGAAAAGCAATCCGGATAAGGTGTTTTCAACCAGTTGCAGCATTTGTTTCAAAGTTTGCATCTCCTATGGTTCCTACCAAAACTAGGTGAAGATACTTACGTGGCTCAGTGGGAAATAGGACTTTAAATTCTGACTAAAGGTCTATGGGGCAGAGGAGCTTTGCAGCACGCTGGTCATAAACCATGACACCAGTTGGAACAAACACAAACAAGGGTTCATATTTTCAAAAAGAGATTTGGGGAAGTCATGTGTCACCTGTCATCCCCAGCTACCACCAAAACAGCAACAAAAATCTGACGATGTCGGCAAATTTTCAGCTACCTCATTTCATCTTCCTCTTTTTGTTTCCAGTTATGGGAAAGTGTCTTCTGATTTTTGGAACAGAGTCAGAAATCTGCTTCGTCTCTCCTCTTAGCTTGCTGTTTCTCCTCTGAGACTATGATGAAGGAGAGAGACTGGAACCAGGCAGAGGTCTCCCCTGGGGTGTGCCAGGTAGGGCAGCCCACAGCTTGTCCTCATGCCAGGGAAGCTCTCACCAGGTTAATGGTTCTGCCTCCAAAGATGGAGGCAGCAGAGAGTGAAGGAAATCTCAATCTGTTCCTGAGTTTCTCCTCATAAACAATCTGTCTGTTGACACCCACAAGGCATATAAACCCATAATACAAGGATTATCTTTTATTCCTTCCTTTTTTTTCTTTCACGTAAAGCCAGGCAATGTTCAAGACTTTTTACCATTCTGTATCGATGAATTTATGCTTATGTCATTCTTATCTATTTTTTTTTTCTAAACCTATAGCTAGTGCTTTTAATTAAAGCTTTAAATTTTCTCCTTTGATAGTAACCACCACTTCTCCCTCTTCTTCTCGGTACTCAATCCTCCCACATCTTCTATGGGTACTCATTCTTTCCACATGTCCTACATCCCCCACCTGACATTTCCTGCTTTTTCCAGTGCCTCCCAGTGCAACAACTGAGGAACTGTTGATGTCTCTGTTCTGTCTTCATTAATGCCCATCTGCTCTCTAGGGGAACACACTTGCCCATCCAGCTGTTAGCATCTTGGATATCGATAGATAATTTAGCACCCAAATCCCCCAGTGTTTGAGTTTCTGCTTAGAATCCATGGTTTGCAGTGCCAAACATATCTGTGCCTATTCATATTACAGATAAGTGCTACTGAATGCGCAGTAGCATAGTGACTATTTCACTGTTTAATTCTTGGTTTTTGAGAAATCATTTTGTGAAACAATACTCTGGGCCTACACACCTGGAGCAATACCTAAATGTTTCAAATTTCCCCAAACAGATTCATGAACTTGTTCATTTGTATATAACTTAATCTTGAAAATTTACCATAGGGACAAATATGGCAAAACTAATGAAAATTAAGAACTTCTGCTCACAGCAACCATTTTCTGAACTCGAGGATTCTTTCTCCATAAACTGATACCCTTAAATGAACACACTAATAAAAGATATTACCTATTTGTAGGCAACTCACTGTGAGGAGACAAGGTCCGTATCTGTCGTATCAATATTCTCAATTAACGCTCTGGCATGTCTTTTTTTCTCAACCTCCACACACACTAAAAAAGAATAACAAATAAATCTGACTGAACGAATGGATTTGCATTCACATTCCTACTGTCTACTGAGGATGCTTTTACTGAAACCTTCTTGGCTTACCTATTGGTGTTGGGTAGCACCACATTTTGTTAAAGAACTGTGAAGTGTCTCCTAAGATGTTACATATTGTATGTTTTTAGACATTAAGCTTTACAAAATCTTCTTGGCTTTGCGTAGGTGATAACAGAAAAGC
The DNA here is from genome assembly GCF_002078875.1 of Numida meleagris. Classification (NCBI taxonomy): domain Eukaryota; kingdom Metazoa; phylum Chordata; class Aves; order Galliformes; family Numididae; genus Numida; species Numida meleagris. The sequence continues at coordinate 68,593,406 of NC_034413.1, read as the reverse complement.
AGAATAATGAGATAAAGCCTCTTCTTTCATTTCTTTTTTAATTGAAGAACAAATTATTTCATAGTTTCTCATTAGTTATTCGCTTGGATTGTAATGACAAGGTGCCAACTTTCACACTTTAAACAGGTTAATTAATCAGGTAGTAATGAAATTGGGTGATACCTGTGTGTTGGAGTGTCACAGCTCCTAATAATGTGCTCAAAGGTCTGCAAACCTTGAAAGGATGTTTTCAACTTCAGCTCTTCTCAGCACTGCATAAATAGATGCATGCTACCTAGTAGGCAAACTATTTTTAAAGTCACACTTTACCATTAGTAAGTTTTAAGATCGTAAAGGGCACCTGGAAAGCTGGAAGACCTTTCAATTGATATGTTTATTTTCCTTCTATCCACTGGGCTTATGTGTTAAATACTTGTAATGCTATTTCTTTCCCGCATCAAAAATAATTTTAAAAAATTGCTAAAAAATAATGATCTTCTAGGATAAAACCAATGCAGGAATCTAAGCAAGTAGGAGAAATATTAATAACGTAGCAGAAGGAAGTAAAAACATTTGGAGGGGGAGCAAAAAGAAGGGGGGGGGGGAGGGGGAAGGAGTTTCAGGCTTCTTAAGAAGAAATATGAAATACCTAATTAAAGAAATATTGTATTAATATTTTAAGGAATCCCATAGAAGTAAGCTTAACTTATTTCCAACTGTACTGTAAAGTATAAAAAGAAATGGTTGCATTTAATTGTTGCATTGAAGTCCGAAGTTTTCTATGGCAAATAAATTATTCCACAAATTTTGCCTCCTTTTTTTTTTTTTTTTTTTGTACTGGGATATGCCCACAGAGCTAATTCTGATTTCTAGGAATCTTTTTATTATTTTTAAATATTTACTGCCTGGCTTATGCAAACAAGCGTTGGGCTTATTCATGCAGCGATCATTTCTGCTAGTCATTGTTTATCATACATGATTTGTCATCAAAATCACATGGGCATTGTATTCATTCCTGAACAGGATATTTGACTGTTTTTAAATGGATAATAGCTCGGATGGAAAGTGAGGGAAGAATAACAAATACAGTCTTTCCTCTTATGAATTTTTTAGCAAATAAACAGTTGGGCCAAATTTCAAAGGTCTTGCAAATATTTGTATGAATGAAGCCATAAACCAGTCAGGGCTCATCTGAACACTTGCAGAGAGCAAATAACAGCACCCCACAGAAAACAGCGGAGCAGATTTCCAAAACGTATTTGTAGAAGTTGTGTTCAACGAGTGTTTTGGATTGGTTGACCACTTGTGTTGCAGTATTTACTCACGCTAAGCAGACATCCGAACTTGAAGGCACCTTCCTAGCAAATAAGTTTGAATACAAACAGAATTGGTGGTTTGTTTATTTGTTTGTTTTTTAAATTAATCATTTTTTGGAACAATATTCAGGTTAATTTCTGAGACACTTTTTGTGAGCTTAATAGAAGATTTCTGCAAAATTCTGTTGACTGATGAGAAACTCTTCTATGGAAAACACCAGTAAATTTTCTCACTTGCTCCAGCTTTTTGATCCCTATCCTGCTTTGTTTTGGGGAGGATCTCCAGTTTGCTTGTTTTCAGCCATTGGGTCCTTCAGTTGGGGGACATTTTCTTTTCTGGGATAGAACGCAATACAGCTGGAACTACGGGGTACTCAGCAAGTAACTGAAAAATGCAGTGAGTAAATGAAAGCTTATACCAAAAGTAAAAAAAAAAAAGAAACAAGAAAAAAAATAAGATCTCAGGACTAGGTGGTCTAAAAAGATTAAACTCCTCTCAACAACGGTATGCTGAATAATGACTCAAGAACCAATGCATCTTGGCCCTGTGTCTCCCACTCTTTATTTTACGCATTACAATTGCGAGGCATGATCTTCATTCATGACTTATTGTGGGTGACAGGCCATAATCCTCATTCATGATCAGCTATAGTCAAAAAAAAAAAAGGGGGGGGGCACAAAACAAAAGCCCTTCATGCTACTTAGACAGAACATGGCATTATGCAGAGTTTTCCTCATCTTAAGAGCAATACAGAGATATAACAAATGCCGCAGCACAGATGCTTTTAAAGCATTTGTTTAAAAAGATGCAGCTTCCCTAAGTTGTTGTTCTGGGGAAGAGAAAAAGCAGGGCAGAATTGCAAACATGTATATCATTACTGCAACTGCATTCCATTTATTTTCCTTTGCAAAATAAATTACATAAATGGGGTTTGTATTGTAGGCTATTCTTCATCCAGAGATTGGGATAATTAGGTTTCAAATACGGTGATGTTTTAAAACACATTTAATTTAGTAAAATTGGTAAGGAAGCTACTGCAATTAAAAATAAAGGACAAAAGTTTCTTTTGCCTTCTTGGGTAATTTGGGGTGAATTTAGACTATGGCATTAGAAGTACAAAAGGTAACTAAAAATGCCATTAAATGAAATGTTCCAAGTCCAAGCAATTTCCTTCTTAACAGAAAGTAAAATGCAAACAGAGATTACTAAAACCCTGCTGTGTTTAATTTAAGTGTATGTAAGCCTTTTACTCACAGTTATTTTGTCTGGAGATAATCATGTAGATCCTCAGTGGTCAGAGCTGTGAAGCGTGTGTTGTCAAAAGTTGCTCACTCTTTGATTCCCTCTTGCTTCTGTCAGCCATGGTTCACATCATGCAAGCTCAGCTCATTCATCTTCCGACAGGGTGGGATTCTCCCATTTCTGTCTCCATCAATTTGTTCCTGTCGCCTCTGGATTGCTTGCAGAAATACTGAAAGAAGTGTGTGAGTTGTGTGTAAATTATTATTATTATTTATACGGCTAGCAGTAACGGACTGTAGGCATGGAGCATATTATCCCTTGCAGCAACAAGCGGCGGTTTGTTTTCAAACTAAAGGGAAAATTCAGCATCTACGATAGACTCATTATTCTACAGAAATGAAAGAGTTGGAGATGCATTAGATACGGAGACATACGGTGACAAAGGCTGTGTTCTGGAGAGGTTTGATATGGGCATCTGAGGAGCAATTATGTGCAGCAAAAATGAGGGGCCAGCACCTGCACTGCGGTCCCCTCTAGGGCAAGGAAGTGGGGAGATTGCAGGCAAAAAGGGGTGCTGTGTTGGAATTTGTTTTGTTGCGGAGATATTTTGCAATGATGCTTTATATTATTACCTTGATTCAGGTTGAAAAGCACTCCAAGAGGAGTGAGGGTTTTTTGTTAACCCAGTGCTGGGAATTTCTTGACTGTTAACAACACGTTATGATGCAGGCGCTGTTTAGACAGTCACTATTGCTTCCTTAGGGAACAGAAATTGCATTTATTGAGAGGCAGTGGAAGTAGAGTGGATGCAAAATGGTTTGCATTTGCCAGTAGTGGGATGTTGAATAATTACAGGGATGAACGAAAAGCTGTGATACAGCAAAGCCTGATGTGCTCCTCCACCAACAAAGACAAAATTGCGGTACCCAGAGGTCAGGATTCAGACAAAGCAAACTGAAACCAGGAGATTTCACAGCACACCCTGTCCTGTGCCCTTGAGTAGCACCCCACACCCATCAGCTGCTTGTGGCTTGCCCTGTCATTATAACTTACGTTGCCCTTCATTTTCAGAGCATTTCAGCATTTCCACTGCTGCAGCTGTCTATGGGTTTTGCAGCTAACACAGGTTTTGGAGCTCAGCTCCTCTGAGACTGGAATGAAAAGAGAGCACCAAGTGGTGGTCAAGCAGGTGGTTCTCCAACTCGTTTGCATTTCATGTAACAACGCCTCATTCCTTTACTCACACAAAGCACATCGTACACTCCTGTACTCATCATCAAGTGAATGAAACACAATTTACTCATCTGAGCAATCTTTATGGCAGCAGATGAAGTGTATTGAAAGTGCACCTTCCTGTATATATTTATTTCTACTCGTATCTGTGCTGTGTTAGTTGTTTTGCAGACCAAAAAGGAAGAACCTTTCAGTGTCTCACTAAGTCATGCTTTGCAGAGGGATGGGGAGCTTGGTGCAGGGAGGCAATATGCCTTATCCTGGCACTGCTGCAACTACTTGTAGGCCAGTTGCATTTGTGATATGTTGTGGTAGTATCAGCATGTGACGTGCAGTGGCATGAGCACAGTTTGTTTTGTAGGCTATGTATTGTTTAAGCTGTCCCTTCCCGTAGAGGACATGGTTTTGTTATTATCATTGTTGAACATGATAATACTCCAGTAGTAAAAAGAATCTTCACATCTTCTTATTCTCTCTGTTGTACTTGGCTCGGGGAATGAAGTAGCTCTGACGCATTCAGTTCTTTTAAGGTGAGAGTAACCAGAGACTGATGGCGATTCCCCCTGTGTGGGGAAGAACCAGTGCAGGAGGTGCAAGAGCCCTATTCTGACTCTTCTGTAATGTGCTCTGGGAAATTCACTGCAGATAAAAAATAAAAAATAAAAAGGGAATTGGTATACAAATGAAAAACGAGATCTTTATCACATCAAGTGGATATAATGCATTCCTAAATCACAGAATGGGTTGAGTTGGAAGGGGCCTCAAGGATCATCAAGTTTCAACACCCCTGCCACAGGCGCCCTTTTTTTTTCCTACATCTTTTATTTTTTCAAATGTTGTTATATTTTTTAGCTTGTTTTTGGATGAGCCAGGACTTCTTAGCTTCACTAGCTCCTGTTTCTTCCAACTTCTTGGTGTTTCAGACAGGGGGCTTTTCTCAACGACAGTAATTCGTCCTGTAGTAATGCAAGTGACAGCAAAACTCAGCAGAAACACAGCTTCTGTAGCACACGAGCTCCCTGGCATGAGGAGCCACCAGACATATGCAGTAGCTGCTTGTTAACTAAAGAGTATCAGAATTCCATGTGAAATCTGTTGAGGAACTCTCAAGTCTTAATACCACTGATGTCCTATAGAAAGATGGTTTTATCCGCAGTCCAGAACCCTTGGTACAAAATCCTATTGACCTAGTGGCTGCGAGAAAGTGCTGCTTTGGTTTTTTGTGTGTGTGTGCAGGGAGAAGGACAGGCAAGTAAAATAGTTTCATTCTTTCATGAATCGTTATGTGGTTATGAACGGGAAAGATTCCGGTGCCTGTGCTGGTATATTGTCATGATAATTTTGCAGGGAAGAGTTACGGTGTGTGTCAGTGAAAGGAATGCATTGCTAGCCAATTAAAAAGAAATCATAAGTGCTTTCAAAGTATACAGAATATTTGCCCACCTTTTAATATTAAACAGGCTAGCATTGTGGGAGATATGATTTTATATGTTGCAAACTTTACGCTATTATTTTTGTCTGTCCATGATGGTCATCTGAGCCCTGTTTCTACATTTTCATGATGTATTTTATTTTTGTAGAGATTTGACAGGAAGGCTAGTGTCTGAATTCAATTATCTGCTAGAGAATGCAAGCCCCTTGTGAGTTTCAGGAAGATTTTGGATTGCTATCCAGATATGTCCTAACCATAAACTACTGGGTTACCGAAAAACTAAACTTGGAGGAGAGTTAGAGCTTAAGGTTAGGAAATGATCACAAGTACAAGTGACTACCTTTAATCATAGCCTAGTTTGCCAAGAAGAATTTCCTTGGTAGAATGTCTTTTCTGTACAGAACTACAGAAGATTATAGGCTGTTTTACTTAAGAAAAGTCTTCTTGTTGTTTCCCAACATAAAATGTCATTATCCACCTGAGAAGTACTGTCTGCATGAAAATGCAAATGCTGTACTATAGCAATATTGCTTTTCATTAGGTTGCATTATTGTTACACACGTTAGACTTATTTGTGTTAGCCTAAAAAAAAAAAAAAAAGAAAAACAACGCTGTGTATTTCTGGAAATGAGGTTTTATGAAATGATATGAATTATGGTTATGTGCAGACACTGGGAATAAAACTTTCTGAGGAACCGAAAACAAAGTTTCAGTATTTGAAGATTACAAAAATCACCAGTCTGGAATTAGAACAGTCCTGTCCCTGCTTCCCCAGTCATTCCCTCTCGATCTCCACTCGGCATTTGAAAAATCCTTGCGATGAAGGAAGTCAGAGCGATGGCTTCCCTGGTCATGCCAGGAAGCCTAGCAGATGTCATGTGAAGAACTTGTTCCTCATTAATTAAAGTGGGGATTACAGTCAGCTCTAGATGCTTCGCAAGCTACCTTTGCTCTTTATCAGAAACAGATGTCTCCCCATCATCATAGTCACCTCAGACTCAGGATAGCTGAGTTGTTTAATATCCTTAGAATTAGGTACGTTTACGCTCAATTCTGCTCCTTTCCAGATATTCCCTGTCAAAATATTCTTTGTCAGTCTTCAATTATCACTTCGCTCAAATTGTCGTTTTCTGAATCAGAGAATTGCTTGGATCCCTGTTGAATAGTTGGTTAAATTGCTCATTATGAACAATTTTCTGGTGATTTTTTTTAATATTTAGGTACCAATCCTGATTTCTGTGAATGCCTTTGTCATTTTTTGACACTTCAGAAACACTGGCTGTAGGTGTTCACATATTTTTCATTTTGATGCTTTCCTATTGACCCTTGATTCCTCATGCTTGCTATGGGTCTCCGAAGGCACATGATATCTCCCCCTCTTTTCTTGATTAGACTGTTGAAGCTTTTTTTTTTTTTTTTTTAGAGAGGGGAATAATTAATAGTGCTTAGTGAACAATCAAATGAAAAGGCAATTAATGAATAATGCACACCCTATGCGAACGTTCAGACATCGATCATCTGTTCGTTTTGTGCAATCTTCTGAGCTCACATGCATTTTCATTCATAAACTTGTGGTCACACATGGATGCCGGGCTTGGATGTTGAAGAAGAGCAGAAGAGCAAAATCAGCGTATTTCTTCACACATGCACACACAAATTGGCTATTTCATTGTTCAGCTTTTCTTGGTAGGCTTTTGTGACTCAGATTCTCTGTCCTCATCATCATCTTCCTAGAAGCTTGGAGTAAATAAATACATTTTACAATGTGTTGTGCAGCCACTGGCTATCTGAATGTGCTCTCCTGGTGCTCCAGGAACTTTGTGGTCGCTGGCAAACCTGAGAAATAGTGCTGGGGCTGGAGTTGCCTCGGAGCCTCTGAGCATGCCTTTGGTTTGCCACTGTTGCCTTCAATAGATGAATTTTCGGTGGCCCACGAGTCCCTGCCTTGTGATGCAAGGAAGCTTTGAAGCTGTTGTCTGTTTGTTGTTGTTATTTTCAGTTTCCGCTTATGTGCAGCAAGGTAGAGAACTGGAAAGGTTTAGAAATAGGTATTGAAAAAATGATGCCACGCTGAATTTTTCATAGTTAATCTTGCAGGGTAGGGTTTAGCTATGCTGTCTTGGCTCCACCAGCTCTTTCCTAGCTCCTCTCAAGAGAAGCAGCTCTGTAAATGGGTTGAAATGTGTCCTCCAATGCATGGTTTGCAGAACGACTTCTGAATTTAAGGACGTGGCCACCAAGGGGACAACTGGTGCTCAGAATTTGAGCTCCTAAAGCACTATTTTTGCTCCCTTCAATATGACACAACAGAAAACAAAGCTTGTTCCTTTAGCTCGGATGAGTTTTAAGACTTTGGAATAAAGTTGTATGTAGCTCTTCACTCTTCAATGATTTTATGAAAAATATATTGCAAAGCTTTAAAATCCAAATAAAAATACTTTGGAACTTTATTAGTAGGGACTAATCCACATAGCTTTGAACATAGATTATAGTGAATTATGAATAGACAATTTATAGTTTTTTTTATTTATCATGCTCATCTAAATGAACAGTATTTTACAAATACAGTAAAAATGTAATGAACAAGTGGAGGAAGTTTGTTCATTTTAACTGACAAATGTAATTTTTGTGTTGCCAATGCTGTTCACTCATTTACTTCTGTTGGCCTGAAGTTACGTGTGTGTTTTTTTTGTGAGTATATACATGTATTTATGAAGTAGACTTGCACACAGATACACATACATACCTTTTTTTTTTTTCTTTTTTAGTGTTGTAATTCATATCTAGTGAGCTTCAGTTTATTGTAAGGTTACTGAAGACAAACTTTTCCATTTCCTCTATTATCCAAACAGAATGGTTTATGGTCAGCCTGGTCAGGATCAAATTCAAGTGGCCTCAGAGTTCAAAGGAATGGCGATGACTCAAGCAAACCATTTTTGTAATTTGTAAATTCCATTTCTACAAAAATAAATTGGCTAGAGTTTGTAATGGGTAAGGCAAGTTTTTGCAAGGACAAGAGAAAGGACTGCTAAGTGTTTTGACTCTCAGGACAGAGAGTGCGTGTTTGTAAATCAGTTCATTTTACAGCTTCAAAGGTTTTAAGGTTGATTTGGTTTTTTGTTGTTTTTTTTCTTCTTTCTTTTTTCCTCTTCTTATTACTTAATGTTTAAATACGTGTTTTGCACATACCTGTGCCACTGCAGGGAGAGTATATAGGCTCTGATCTAAATCCCAGCCGAATAATCTGGAGTATTTTCATTGGATTTTATTGGGAGACTCATACACAGAGGGGAGAAAGAGCTGTATGGAAACATTAAGGTTTGTTCTTTTTGTGAAAATATACATATTTAGGAGCTGTTCCTGGGGAGGACCAAGGCAATAAGTCATTTCCCACTGAGACAAACCCACCGCATTTACCTGGGGGCTTGGCCAGTGTTTGGGCCACCCACATCTGCACAGATTTTTTTCCTTCAGTAGAAAGGAAGGGAAAAAAAAAAGTCTTATTCTTGTTTGCCTGAAACAGGATGATAAATCGTTCTTTCCTTTTCTGTGGCTGGTCTCAGACTTGGAATAGGGAGTCTGCTGTATGAAACCACCTTCACTTTATCTTGAAAAGATAAAATCAGGATGCTGTAGAAAGAAGAGTAATCTTGGAGTGAATTCTCAAGGAGATTTCCTACCACCTAAAGGAAAGCTCCTTCTGACTCTTTCAGCTTTCCTCCTGGTGATGGAGAAGAGATACATGTGCATTGCTTTAGAGGAGAAAGATTCAAGATCGATGTTTAATATGAAGCAGTGGCGTCAGGTGTTGGGGGTTGAGTACTGGACAAAGAGCAGAAGAAGAGATTTAATTGTGCCATTTAGGGGGGCTGAGCAACCTGCACTGTGTGATGTGCTGGCTCGGCAGCTTTGCTCCACGAAGGCAGGTGATCTTGGAGGAGCAAGCAGCCCACTCCTGAAGTTCTGGTTGGAGAGAGGTCAGACCCCACAGGCACACAGATTAAATGCGTGTTTCCAAGGGATAATCTTGTTTAAAATGTTGGCATATACAGACTGTGTGTGCCAGAGCTGGGTGCTAGCTGAGTGGGGAAGGAGCATGGAGGATCACCATTTTGAGCATCCCAAAATTTGCTTGTGGCTCACTCGAGACACCTCTGCATATCTAGCTTGTGAGAGCTTGTCATGTTGATTGATGATTGCTGTTGTAACATATCAGATTGCACTTGGTATGCTGGTATAATATATTCTTCTGGAAGCAAATTAGATATCTCCTTAAGGTGTTACTCATTCAGAGCTTCTTTAAAAGTTGCACAATCAAGCCATCTGCGATATACGAGGATTTTAAATGTATTTATCAGATATTTGTGGATTTAGCACCGCCGTATTGCGTAGTTTATAATAATGATCTACGTACCTGGAAAATTAAAGGAGCCTCACAGCACTAACGTTGTTAAAAATCATACAAATGGCATTCCATCAATTGTTTTCTGAGTAATTTTAGACTTGCTTAGAAACTATACAAGAAGATGAAAAGAAAATATTCTTAAAAAAAAAAGCTATCTTTGAATTAAGAAACATTAGGATGCTGTTGAAAGATATTTTTGAAATTTCCACAACCTAGCTACTAGTATCTTATTACTCTATCTCACTAAATATTTTTTTCTTTAAATAATAATTATGAAAAAAAGGAGCAGGGGTTTAGAAATGGCTTCCACCCAAGTTGTTTTGCTTTGCACTAAGCCTCGTGCGTGGGGTTTGTCAGGCCTAATTTTCTCAAGATAGGTTAGATGTTGCTGATATTCAACTCAGGAGTTGACTTATCTCCATTTTTTCATCTTAACACCTAATGACTACATTAGAAATCTGCCCAAGATAAAAAAAAAAAGTGTGAAATATGCCTTCTAATTTATAATGCAGATTTTTGCATAGCAGGATCAAAACTGTTATCCTGTTGTGAATGTAACATCAGAGTAAAATAACAAGCATTTTACCAGTTAACAGGCAGGCTAATGTGACAAAAGCATTTTTACATTCATTTACAGAGTGACTATCACCCTAAAGAACTCTTGGGAGATAAATGAAACAAAACAAAACAAAATAAAACTTTAATCATTTCCATAACAAAAATTAAACAACTGTGGCATACACAGGGCGGTTTAGAAGGAAGAAGAAAAGGAGAAGGGATAAAGAAAGAAGGACTACTAAAAAAACTACACTAAAATTCAACAAAGGCTGTCGTGTTAAGAAAACAATGGTGAAAAATTACTCATTTCTCAGGAGAACAATTGTAATGAGAATTGGAAACTGGTGCTGAACCAATTCTCTTCACAGTCTTCAGATCTTAATCATGTGATCCTCTTAGGATGCCAGAATCTAGTTTTCCTAAAGGCCTGTATAAGCATGTTCAGTGGAAAATCTATCTACCAGCAGGTGTCTTTTAACTTTATTTTGTCTTCAACATCAAATAAAGATTAGAAGAATGGCATGAATTAGTTGATAAGTATTAGGAAAGCAGGTGAAAAGCAGGAGGATTGTGTCACAGTAAGGTTTCCAGCTTATCCACAGGCTGCAGCATTTAATTAGGGAGTTGGCCCTATCTTTGTGATGAGGGACATAGCTCATTCAAAGCTCATCCCAATAAAAAATGACCAAAGATTAAATTGTTTATATAGAACTTTGAATTTGGGATGCAACGTTAAGTCATAATGAGCTTAATGAATTAATTGCATGAAGGTCTGCAGTGGGTAACTAAAAGTGTAGCTGATGAGTTCCAAAGCAATCAGTTTTGCTGGGAGCATCAGGTCACTGTGATTATTTCAGGAGGAGCGTGGCTCCGTGCCACTCATTCTAGGGCATTTTTCCTTGAAGATGCAAACAAATGACATTTTTTTTTGGTCTGTGTATCCAGCAGGAGAAAGGAAAACCATGCTATCCTCCTTTTTCTCCAGACCTTATGAATATTTCTCTCTATCCCCTTTCTGTTGACAAGTTGGGTGCTTTCATTGAGAAAGTGAATCAGTAAGGTGGACTTAAACACAATATTTGTTTTGGCTAATAACACAAAAAAGCAGCTATATTCCATGTAAAACTTGTAAAGATCGCTTTACCAGAAAACAGGCCTTGGAATATAAACAAAATATATTAAAAGGAGATGGCAGGACATAAATATATGACTGAGACCATTACTGCCAAGTCGAACAGCGGGATATAGCAGCTTAGCGTACAAATTGTTTCGAACTATAGAAGCGCAATGGTGAGCCCGTTTTATTTTAGGAAGCAGAATATTTTCATTGGGTACTGGATATCTTTGGGTGCTTGGATTTGAAAGGACTGAAGAGTTTAAAAAAGAGAATAAGATCCATATGCTATCATCTCGCTGTAAAATAAAAGACGTAAATAACCATGACTGAATATCTGGAGGAGGAAACTCTTGGTTGTTATGCTTCAGTGGTAGAAAACAGCAAAGGTGAAGGGGTTTTGCATCCACCGCACTGGAGCTCACCTAGGAAAAGAGAGCATAAATGCAATATGCTGACCAATTTCCAAGAGAAGTTGATCACGATTAACACGTGCAATCCGACAGCAACCATGAACAACAGCAGAACGAAGCCTTTCCTTAAGAACACGTGTTTAATCAAGACATTTCTGCACCAGCCTTCCATTTGCATAAATACCCATTATCCTCCGAGGTGCTCATGCTGCAGAGGGCTGGCTTGTGGTCGGGGCGGCTCTCCTGGCTCTCCTTCTGAGTGTGATCAATGAACTCAATTACAACCCCATTCTGGGGACTTTCAGCCTTAGTTTACAATGATACATAGTCACCGCCATCCCTGACACTTCTCCCAAAATCTCTTCAATAAATAAGAGGATACTGGAGAGCTCTGATTTTGTTTCTTTTTCTTTTTCTTTTTTTTTTTTTTCCTTTTTTTTTTCTTAACAGCTCTTCTGGGTCCCCAGTTGATTTTCTTCGCAAGGTTAGTTGCTAATACATTCCTAGCACCCATGCATTATTAATGCTCACTGCTCTCCAAGGTGGCAGTGACAAATAGGGAGCAAAATTCACTGACTGGTGGGGAATGTACTTTTTAGTCATGCTTGAATTTTTCAATCCATTCTGCTTGTTGAGGATTTTTCAGTAGAGGTACTGTAGCAAAATATGATTTTTTTTAATTTATTTTTTTTTCCCAAACCTAAGAAGCACTCTAGTAACCAGTGGAAAGCTTATGAGTCAGGGCTTTTCCCAGGAGGCTTTGAGGGGGAGTAGTGCAAAAAGTACCTTTGATGTTTCCAGTAGCATGGAAGTCATTGTTTTTCCTCCCATGTAGTAAGTGGCAGTTTTGACTGCAAATCGACTATGCATGCAGTCAAGTAAATTATAATATTTTAACTAGGCTGTGCATGCCAGCTGTAGCATTCCCAGAAATAATACCAAGTGTGTATCATGAGAAACATTGATTTTTAATGCGCAGATTTGTTTCTTCAGATATATAACTCTATTCATTTTGCAATATAAAGAAGCAATCTGTGAAATACATTCTTAGACTGTTATCGGTTACTATAAATCTCACTACTAGTACTAGCACACTTGTTTAATTCAGAATTACTTCATTTAAAGTACGATTTTGTGCATGTGGTGGAGGTGCTGAAGATTTGGCAAATACCTCTTTAATATAACAAATAGCTGACTGTAAATATTAGGCTAATTCTTCCTAACGCTTAATAGAGGGATAACTCACTGGGCAGAATAATGAATTCTTTGCTAATGGCTGTACATAAGGGATTAACACCTCCATGCTGCTATCCAGAAATGCACTAAAAATATGTATATGTCTATTTTGGTGATTCTTGATATTTGTTCAGCTCTGAGCTGTATGCATGGTCTAAATCAGGCATCCTTGGAGCAAGATTTACTTTAGGACAAGAGTCAAGAATCAATCCTAGGTTAGAGCCAAGGAGGGCACAGCATAGTGAAGAGCCCATAGCTGCAGTTCTTAGTCCCTCCCCAGACAGCTGTTGGCCTTTTTTAATAGGAAAGAAAAAAAAAAAAAAAGATTGTTTCCCTGAATTACCAACATGGCATCTGGGAGTCCAAAGTACCCACTCTCTTTGCAGGTCTCACCATGCCCTTCTTCCTGATGGCTATGAGAGGCCAGGTTTGGGATACAGGAGCAACTCAATAAAATCTGACATCTTCTGCAGTATGGCAGTGGTTTGGTTTTTTTTGTCAGATATGATATCCTTAGGATTTGATTTTTTCCCCTCTGTGATATTGGAATATCAGGATTAATCTACCAGTCTTTACCTTGCCTCCTCTTTCTTCTTTCCCTGCAGTCTGGTTTACAGATTCTTCACTGCTGGCTTAAAACTGCTAGCTGATTTATATGTGCAATTATAATAAATAAACAGGGCCCTTACTGATGGGTAGCACTTGAGGCTACCTTGGCTTTGTGTTTGCTGTCTGAGCCACTGCACCTACACTGAGGTCAGCAGCTGCAAGTTTATGTAAAAGAAAGGGCTGTTATGGGGTGAGTGGGAGCTGAAATTATGCCACTTAGGAGGATCCATGAGGAACTGGAGACCAGTTATTTTGAAATATGAGCAGGAAAAGGGTTATATTTTTTAGTACTGATTCACGAAGACAAAAATGACTTTGGGGTGTGAAAGAAAACCCTGCATTCTCCTATTCTTACAGTCGTTCTTACACAAACACATTTTAATACTTATCATAAAGGCTTTTCCCAGAAGGGGATTTTCTCTTTGTCTGACATTCCTCAGTATTTCCTTCTCAAAGCCACCTTCTCCTGTGTTTACCACTCTCTCATCTACCAGGTTCCTCATCAGCTCCACTCAACCACACTTCCCACTCCATCACATGCTTCCCATAGAGCAGAGATTGTCGGGAACTACAGCAGCTGGCTAAGACTGAGAGGATGCATGAAGTGCAAGGAGTGCAAGGGATGCAGTCAATGAAAGTACTGGTTTTCTTTACTGTCTTTAGAATGAGGGACAATTCCTTTCTCTCCCATGCAAAGCAATTTGGCTTCAAGATCCCTTCCCTAATAATGACTTTTTTCCTTCTGTGATACTTTCTAGTATTCAGTTCAAAGCCTTCTGCACATTGAAACTCAGATTCGGGACAATCATAGTGCATTATTTCCAGCAGTGAACCATAAGGAATAGTTAGGACCAGTAAAACAGAAGATTCACCATTTCAGCAGGCCTCACATCGCAGGAGTTTTTAAGAAAAACAAAATAAGACAAGGAGATGGGAGAAAAATGCAAAGTAAGAACGGAAAGTGAGGATGACAGGGAACAAGCCTGTGGAAATGAGAGGTGATAGCTGAGGGAATGTTATATTAGAAAGGGATGGAAGTGTCAGAAAGGAACCAGAGAGCAGCAGATTGGCTTAAAAAAAAAAGTGTGTTCAGGAGATGTTGATGGAATCCATCCAACATCTGAACGACTCAATGAATAGCAGACTGTTGAAACTAGATGAGACGCTAACTAATTTGGTTCAGGCTGTCAATAATTTAAATCAGAATGTTGCTGTATTCAATGCTAATATGAAGACTCTGATTTCAGAAGCTTAAGGTTTTAAGAAGCTGAAATGAAGCTGTGCCATCATTTTCCAGTTGTTATTGTTCAGAAACGGTTGGGAAAATGCTGTCGATTCTTTATTACTCTTGTCTGTAACTTTTAGTATTTAAAGATGTTGCTTACATTTTTAAGCAATGACCTCTGTTCTTCACTTCGGAGGGTGCCATGTATGGTGGGAAAGGGCACAGCTTTAGTACTGCAGTATACCAGTGTTACATATACTGTTGGTATAATTCCTCAATTCCATACATCACTCCTATGAGGGGGGAAAAAAATTGAAAGTCCTGTCTTTGGCAAAGTCCCTAGCTGCTCCCTTCCAATCTGCAGTGTCAGAAAACTCAAATACTTAACGAATCCTCTCATGTCTGTTGGCTTCATTTATCAAACGTCTGTTCAGCTATCATAGATTAAAGTAAAATATTTATTTTTAAAAAAGCATTTTACTCATTTTGGAGATATAGCAAATATGAGTTAGAGAAATTCAAAGATGGATTTTTTTTTTTTTTAACAGTAATTTATGTTAGAAGGGCATGAAGTAATGTAAATGCAACAGAAAACAGTTTGTGCATGAGAGATTTTAGGAGAAAAAAAAAATTTCTCCCAGGATAAATGTCTACCAATAAAGAACAAAAGCTACACAGAAAACATTTTTAGGCTCTGAGTTGTATGTGTGGTTAAAGCAAAAAAAAAAAAAAAAAAAAAAATCTTTGTCCAGCAGTGAGCAAAAATTGCAGCATTGCCACGCCAGTTCAGCACAAATTGTGTAACTCTAAGGTTTTGTTCTCGGTATCTTCATAATACATGAATTTTCTCAGTGTTTCTTCCGAGGCACAAGTCTGTTGAATTTCTTTTCAGTGTCTATCTAAGCTGGATTTAGTGGATGTTAGAAGAGAGAGCAGAGAGATGACCTGTACCTTAAAAATTCAAGATAGCAAAATACTGCAAGTATACAGCACCAGAGGAAAGCACAAACAAGGTGCTACAACATGGGTGCATTAGAAAACTGTATTTTGTGCTG
Organism: Numida meleagris; assembly: GCF_002078875.1. Classification (NCBI taxonomy): domain Eukaryota; kingdom Metazoa; phylum Chordata; class Aves; order Galliformes; family Numididae; genus Numida; species Numida meleagris. Next base: position 68,577,588 of record NC_034413.1, on the reverse strand, counting down.
TCTGGGCCGTAGTATGCAGTATGGACAACCTCCAGAGCCACTGGCCTGCTGTGCAAAGCTCCATGGTGAAATTCTACTCTGATGAAGTCAGCTGGGGTTGCGCTTACCTTGTAGGGCAGTGTTTCACCATCAGGTCTGCTCCCACTCAGACGTCACATTTCCCAGCAGAAAGTCAGGATGTGGATGTGGAGCAGGCGTTTCTTACTTGCACAGAGCCATGTGGATGTGGGGGGGGTTCGTTAAATGATCCAGAGAACTAAACGTTTAAATGAGACACAATGGAACTTGGAAACCAAGGGCTAAGTGGAAGCACAATGCTGGAAGGGAAGAGAAGAAACCCTTTTTGTCTGTTTGCCTGTTTGTAGAGCCATGAGCTGCTGCTTCTGGCTTTACTCTTCTCTGATGCACTTGGTCTCCACTTTCAAAATAATGTTTTATCTCCCTATTGCATTCACCTGTGATAAGGTTTTCCCCTAGTGCCTGCATCACTAATTGTGCATCGGTGTTTTTCGGAGGTATACTACGCACACATTGGATGAGGAAGGAGCTCCCTTTGGAGCTGCAGCCCTCCATAAATCACTTTTCAGGACACACATTATGCACAGGAAGAAAATAGTCTTTGGAAAAAATGCATAACATATTGAGTACTTCCACTTCTTCGTGTGTCTGCTGTGCGTACCGCTGGGACCTGCTGTTCCCATCCATATGCCAGGACTGGGGACTCGGTGCCCAATGCCATTAGGTGCTCCTCATGGCTCTTGTCACTCACTATTCACTTGTAAGATCCAGAGTGGTTTTATTTTATTTCATTTTTATATTTCCAGTGCGTAAAAGCCTGCTATGTGTTTTCTCACAGGTAAAAAATAAAATAAGAGATGAGCTGACACTGTTTGCAGCTGTGCGTGTGTGTTCAGCTCATGAGTCAAGAGCTCAGACAAAGGTTTGCTAAGGGACGTGGGTCACGGTGACAGGATGAGGAAAACCCCAAATTCAAACCACTCGTGGGCTGAGTCACCAGCACAGGAACACGAGAGCCTCTTTCCTCTAAGACCTTGTTTGTACAAGAGGTGATAGTCTGGAGACACCAAAGTCACCCCGGAGACAAGACAAACAAAGGACAGGCTGCTAAGTGTGCTTTGCAGATCCAGTAAAGTATCAATGGTCAGCAATAAATATAACCTCTCTTTTTTTGGATAGTTTGTTTGTTCTTTGTTTTCCCTTCTGCTGGCTATAATAAAGTTTTGCCACCCTGGCCTAATCTCTTTTATGAAGAGCAATTTATCTTACTCCCTCTGTCTTCATCGCATCATGGGGACAGGTGAAAGAGCTGAATTTCCAAAGGCAGCAGTGATGCGCACCATGTATCATAGGGCATGACCTATTCCTAGCTCTGAATTTCTCATTTTTACCAGCACATACATAGCTGTAACCTTATTTCTCAAAGGCACTTCAATATAAACATACAATTATTTAAACAGTTTATATTTAATACAACTTTACACTGACAAATCTCTTGAAATCCTTTGTATCCATATATCAAAAAAGTCTGCCAAAAGAAAATCTATAATATCAGCCTACAGTGTTATAGCTTCCAGTAGAAGATAATGTTGTATCCTATGGAAGAATTCCTACAGTGATTTGAAAGACTGCTGTACAATGCTTCAAATACTGTTCTATTGATGATCAGATTAAAAAATAATGATACGGATTAATAATGGGATGGATGAGACAGGGGCCAGCTTTTTGCCGGGGTGAATTCATCTTTCTCTTCCTTTAAACCATTAATTTTTGTTTACAAAACACTAAATGTGTTTACTAGAAATTACCATTTTTTAGTCTTGCCTACTGGAGATTGTGCTGGGCTCATAGGTTATTCTGTATTTAGTCAAGTTCTATTTAAAATGTGTTACACTGTTGATAATTTAAGAATTATATAATCAGAATTTCCTTTTTGAAATTGAGTCACTTGCAGAAGCACCGTCAGTCAGTTCTCTCCTGTCCCGTCTTCATATGGGATGAGGTTATAGATGCCCCATCCCTGAAGGCATTCAAGGCCAGGCTGGATGTGGCTCTGGGCAGCCTGGTCTAGTGGTTGGTGACCCTGCACACAGCAGGGGCGTTGAAACTCGATGATCATTATGGTCCTTTTCAACCCAGGCCATTCTATGATTCTGTGATGCTATGAATATTTTGTTTGGAAGTTGCATTGAAAAGTTTTAGAAAAAAGATAGCGTTGTGAAATTTACATTCTCCAACATAAGACTCTAATAGGTAATCTATTTGCTTTTACTAGAAGAGAAAAAAAGTAATTACTGAAGGCTCCTTCTAACTTCAGGTAACATGAACTGGTGCATCTGTATTGTGAGTATGAGCTGAATCATCGTGAACCCAAATTAAATTTCCATTCATGTCTTGCAAAACTCAGTGAAGACCAAAGACGTGCTAATCCCGGCCAGATATCTGGCATGCCAAGTTCCATTTGGGAGATATTTTTTTCAGATGTGGAATACACTCCTGCGAACCGGGATTTATAACAGAAATGCTGACAGACAATATTGGTGATACTGTTCTAATTTATTTGTGTTGAATGGTTTTTTCATCTCTTTCCCTTTTAATGATCTAAGTCTTTTTGCATCTGGCAGTGTGTTTCCTCACTGTTTACCTTTCCTGCCAAAGCAGTATCATCCATCTATGACTATGCTTTTCTTGGTTTCTTGCTCTCTGTCTTTAATATTTGGAGCCAATTTTCCATTTATTCTAGGACTCCTGTGCCTCTGATGTTGCCATTAACTTCTAAAGTGGAACCCTGTCAAAAATGCTTTCAAGACGCAATTTTTTTTCATTATGAAATATGTGGTTATGTTCTGGTATATTTTTATCATAAATGCTGAAACATCCTACATCTACACCTAACTGGCATTTGCCATTAAAAAAAATATATATATATGAGACTGGTCTGACTGATGCTGGCTGAGAACTTTGTGCTGCCCCTGCTGAGGAACCCTTTTGGGTGCTTGTGCCACTGACCAGTGCTCATCACCTCCTTGTGCTGCTTTACCCATCATTGCTGACACCAAAGGAGCACGTCGAGGAAATTACCCTACCCCCAAAATGAGACAATGATGATGTAGTTCAGCAACATTTAAACAGAAGTCTTTGGTGAGGAAGCAGCAGGACTCTTGGAAAGGGACTGGGGCAATGGGAGGCTACTTCCAGCCAAGGATGGGAATGAGGATGAGGCAAGAGGAATCTTCTCTCCTTGCTCCATGAGTGCCTTTCTGGAGCTTGCTCCTCCTGCCCTAGCTCTAGACTCAAAACACTGCTTTCCTCCAGCATTTCACAGGGTGGATCTCAAAGGATCTCACACTCATGCCTCCCCCGGGTTTTGCTGCCTTTCTGGCTGGATGGAACATGTTTTAGGGAACATCCTCAGAGTTGCACAGCCTGAGCTGGAGACCTGCAACACCATGTACATGCTCCAAGGGCTGGCTGTGCCTCTGTGCTTTTGGGTAGCATGTAGCTGTTCTCCAGTACAGCTTGGACAACCGGCCATGCCCAGGTTCTGGCATGCTCAGAAATTGCTTATTTTCCTTCAAGTTGAATAAACTGCAACATCCTAAAGGAAAAGCATGAATTACAGGTAGTTAAGAGCGTGGGTAGCCTGAATAAGTCTGGTTTTCAAAATCGTGGACCAAAATTGAGATCAAGCATTTCAAACAGGGCTTCTTCGGCTTTCGGTTTGCATGAACTGTATTGTGTTTTGTTTTTTTTTTTTTCTGGTTATTCTCAAGTATTGGCCTCTTCTCGTTGGACACAACTCTCATAGACAAGCCCTTAATTTAACAGCTCATTCGCGCTACCTCATTTAAATAAAGATTATAAAGGAAACTGTAATCCTACTGATTTGCAAATTGAACTGTTTTGTAGATATTATTTAAACACTGCCACTATAACTGTCTTTCATGAGAAACATGGTACAGTGAGGGAGATCAAAGATTCATAAGGAAGCTCTTTTTCTGAATGCTGATGCTCCTGGCTTCTTTAACTAATTGAAAATTTTTCTTTACAAGAACAGACCTTCAAGCGCTCTGGCTGCTGCCACAAGCCTTATCATTACAGAGTTGCTACTTCCTCTTTTAAGAGACTAAGCTGGAGATTAATGGAAGACTGTGCTGGCACTTTAGAATGAACTTTGTCTGTTTTCAGTATGCTATACAAAGGCTAAAACACAGGTGATTATCAATGGCCTTAGACTGAAAATAAACGAATGCATCATTGGTTTTTCAGCTCAGAGGCAGTGCTTCATGATTTCATGGGATGCCACAGTACTGAACTGCATTTTCCCTTAACTAAGGGATGATGAAAGGGAACTGTACTGGCTTGGTTTTTGAGGTAAAAGCTTTGAATGGGGTTACTCCCAGGGCTGACTTGTCTGCCAAAGAGAGAAATTCCAGTTCTGGCGTTGTCACAGTTTGCCCCTTGGAAAGATGTCCAAAACGTTCCGATGTCTACTGGAGCTACTGCTCCAGTAGATGCCATGTATACATGCCAAGCATGAAAGCAGTATCCCTCTGGCTCTGCCATTAGAGACCTCAACCCAAGACTGCAAATATCTCAAATTTCTTTAAGAACGTGACTCATTTTTTTTCCAACTGGATTGGAAAGTGGACTTCTGACTTGATGCTTCACAAGAGATGTGTGTTGCTGAGCAAAGCCTATCAGCCATTGAGCTTGCTTAGTTATTTTCTAAAATCAGAAAAGGGGCAGTGAATGACTGCCTTTTGAAATAGAAAACTGTAGCTTATATGTGGCCTATGTGTTTTAATGTACAACGGGATATTCAGAAAGTAATGTATTTGTAGATTTGGATTATAACCATGGAATCCTTTTGGCTTCAGCTGACAGAATACTGGCCATGAATATTAGTAGCTAGCTATACTCTGTAGGATAAACACAACTATAGAAACTCAGCAATGATCATGGATCGTACACAGCCATCTGAAGTCAAAAAGGTGCCCACAGCCATAAGTGAGAGGCTGATTTGGCATTAAGTATGAGCTCCTAGCACTATCAAACAATGGATAGATCTTTATGTGGTGGGCACTGTCCTGCAAATAGCTGACCACCACCTTAGGTGCTAAAACCTCTCTGTGACATTTAATAGCTTGTAAATACTCAAAACCTTTGCACATCATATGCTACAGGATTTAGTAAGAAGTGTTATGTTCTTAGAAATTACTGAGAAATGAAAAAGAGGAAGATTCTGAGGAAAATAAATGGCAGATTTATCATTGATTTTAACCTTAAACTGTCTATAACCATATTAGAATTGAAAGTCTGATTTTCCATGCTGGTTTGGAAAGACATGCCCACTGCACAGCTGTCCCGGGCTGCATTTTGCTGAGTTCAGCTTTGCATCACTGATGCTCTTGAAACCTTCTGAAGTTGAACTGCAGTGAGCTGCTCATTACTGAGAATTAGGCTAAATCAGCCTCCTCCTTTACCTCCAGGTGAATGGTCTTTGAATTCCAGGCAGGAGTGGACTTCACCTGTAGCAATGTTCTAACTCTGGTCTGGTTAATGGGGAGGCAGGTACAAGGAAACCTGCTTCTAACCTTTCACACATTGCTTAATTAGGCTAGAGGACTTGATTAAGAAAGCACAACATTCTCCTGAATTCACATGTTGTGCAAGAGAAACTGAAGCCGTTTTCTTGGCAGCAGCGCTTTTTCCTGGGAATGCAATGGGATGTTAATAGCCATGTTCAGCAGCAAACTTGTGAGTGGGCCTCTCTGGCAAGAAAGAGCCACAGAGATTATGTGACACCGTGTGCCACTGAGGAAGGTGTGTGCAGAAATAAACTCGTATTCCATGCGTGAGGCTTTTATCTATTTATAGCCCCTCCCACACAGAGCTGCCCCAGCCAAACTCCCTGGGCACCTCACTATGTGCAGGGAGAGGCAGAGCCGCCAGGAAGGGCAGAGCATCTTGTTAATTCAATATATCCTTGTTCTAGTCTAGTTAACCAAGTATCTCAGGAGCACTGTGCAGTAAATGAAAACAGACGTTTGAGTCAGGCAGAGTAGCTGGGATTTTTTTTTTTCTCCCCCCCCCCCCCCCCATGCCGTGACTGTAATTTTCCAGCTCAATTAAAGGTCGGAAACTTAAGCAAGGAATCATAATTGCAGCAAAGGAGGAAAAACATAACGGGCAAATTCCCATCCTTCCTCCTTTGGGGAATGCAGGGCCGTGTGCTACCACCACATAGGGACCACATGGGGACATGATAGGGACTGGACCCCGGGGCTCAACCCGAGCTGCTCAGCCCCTGGGTACCCAGAGCTGGGAGAGGCTGAGTTCACTCTGCTCAGGAAGTTCTGTAAGATGCTCATTAGAAAGGTGTGATCACACACGCAGACAGCGGAGGCCTGGGCTGAGCAGATGTCTTCCCCCATTGCCAGAAAACCAGGCTGTATGGCAGTGATACACCTTCTTCCTGGATTGATTAGTGGGCTGATTAACAATGCAGCACTTGACTCGGTCATTCCTCCTGAGCTTGTTTCCCTTTTTGTGCCGTGCACAAGTAGGAAGTTGGGTGCCGAGGCATTCCTTCCAAAGGACTACAATTTGTCAGCCAATTAAGGCTGATTTTGGGGTGTCTGGTTCTGATCCATGTCCCTCCATCCACCTCTCAGAGGTAGCGCTGCTCGCGGGGCTGTGCATTTGCAGTTCCCCGTTAGCTGCCTACACGTGCCAAGAGAGAAAACCTCCCCAAGATTCTTATTTGCTTCCTAAGTTCCTGCCAGCAGAGGTTTGTTTTTCAGATAAATGGTTGCTATACAGCTCATTCTCACAAATTACAACTCCTGACTTCCTCGTTGGCTGAGAATGGGTGGAGGATACTAACGAAACTGATAATAAGATGCCAGTGGGTGGATGTGGAGGCAACATCTGTACGTCTGATCTCATGTGCTGATCTCGTGTACTGGCAGGGACGTGCATGACACTTTGTTATTCCAGAAGTATCTCAAGGACATAAAATTCCGACAGCTGGAACCTGGTCTGGAGCGTCTGCGTTATAAAACTGCTCTCTCCTGCAGCTATGTTGGGGCTTTCTGGCGTTAGCAGAAGAGGAAAAAATGTCCTTACTTTTTCTTCAATTAACTTAGTACGCAGCATGGGTGTGTGTGGCGCTTGAGAAAGATGTGTGCATGTGTGTCTGTATGCATACAAGTATGTGTGCATATAGGTTCCACGTTTTACTGCAGCTGGGTGGTGTGGACTGTTACCTGAGAGTAAGACAAGCAAGAGTTTCCTTTATGTGGATGAAACACTATTCCACCTGGAACAAAAACACTGCCAAGAAGGAAAACATACTGCTGGCCATGTGAGTTCGATGGCCCCCATCCATGGGTATGGTTCAATGGCTTTGCACTATTCCAGCACCTGGAAAAGCAACTTGACAGTCTTCCTTGAGCGTCCTCCTGCCTAAAGGGAAGAAAAAGCCCTTGGAGTGCATGAGCAGTAAGCAACGTGGATTTCTAAAACAGAAATCTTGACAAAAGCGCCTCGTATTTATGTAAAGTGCAGAGTGAAAATGCAATGGCTGTAATACATTTGTGTTTTAGTAATGCTTTTCTGTGCCTCATTGCTCAATATTTACTTGAAAAAATCACTTTGGTTGAAAGCTCTGAGGCTGACTGCGCACACAAAAATAACAGCACCGAGGGGTGTGCGAACAGGACTGGTAATAGCAAAGATACACAGGGAGCTGAGGTAGGTCTGATGTTACTTAAGGTTTTAATTATCTGGACATTGCTGCGGCGACATTTGCCAAAAGCAGAAACACAAGTGTATAAAGGAATTAGCAAAATAAGAAAGGCAATCTAGAGAAACATCTTCGGCTTCTAACATCCTTTCAAGCCCTCACTGCTTTTAGCTCTTCTTCTTCTACACTTTGTAATTTGGAAAACAATGATGTCACTGGAAGCATTAACAGCAATAGTCATAGCGCTGCAGTTCATGCAAGCTGTTATGCTTTTTGTTCAACTAGAGGCTTTAACTGGGAATTTCCACATTTATTTTAGCTTTTTTTTTTTTTTTTTTTTCTTTTTTGGCATTTTCCATGTTGCAGAGGGATGGCTCCTCAGAGGCTGTGAGGAATGAAGCCCTGTAGTGGCCCTCATCACCCCACCATCACCTTGCAGAGCTGGGACACCAAGTGATGGGTGGGTGCTGGGAAATGGGCCTCTGGAGGGGAAGGCCGGAGCATCGCTGCTTCTCCACAGGGAAAAAGGATTTTTCCAAGCTGCCCAGAGGAGAGATGGGCATGCTCATGGCCCCAGCAACAGGGAGGGATGTTTCTGGCTTTCCCATGTGGGAATCAGAAAGCTGCCTTGACCCAAGCCCCGTGGTATCTTCCAGAGCAAGAGGGAAGAAGTTATTAATAGGAAAATACTGAGCTCTCTGCAAATACTTTGCTCCTCTGAGGTGCCAGTGACAGATACTATGTGGGATTTTGTGCGTGAGATGGTGGTTTTGTGATGGAAAAAAACTGGAGAGTTATTTAAATATAGGCCATGCTGTGAAAAAAGTTGGAGAAGCCAGCACTGAATCAGCCTTCCAAAGCCATGCTGTCCCCTTGCTTGTTTCTGCTGAGAAGTGTTCCCAGCTCAGGATGGAAGCAGTGCTTGATGGGTGGCTCCTATGTACTTGGCATCAGTGGGCCAGAGCTGCTAGCTGTACTGGAAAGGGTCAGTAAGCAGACAGAGAATCTGACCCTATCTCTTCCTGATAGGCAATTCTGGTAAAAAACATGCTTGGCCTTAATTCCCCAGGAGCCTGGAAGTCTTTGTTGTTAATTCACTGGGAATTTAATGCACATAAAGAGCCTCGTGATAACACAGATTTTGGGATGGAGACAAACTATTTGGTTTGTCTTTAGCAGGAGACCAAAACTAGGAGCTCTCTCCAGTGCTCGCACTCTCTTCCCATCAGCTGAATCACAGATGCTTTTTTCAGCAACAACCTCATTTACCTCCATTGCTTATTCCTTTCTTATTTCTTTCAAATGTCAACAAAATTATAACCATTATAATCATAATAAACTGTGATCCAATGCACCAAATCAAAGAATAAAGTCTGGCTCTGTACACAAAGTAAAGGTCTAAGACCACATCGTGTTTTAGTTGCACGATCTAGGTTCTTGCAAAATGCTTTAATATCCTTTTTGTTTCTTTTTTTTCTTTCATGTCGCTTTTTTTCTTTCCTTTTTTCCACTTTTTTTTTTCAGTTTCGTATAATTAACATGGAAGTGACTGTTTTGTTTGAATAGTATTTGGCTTTTAGAAGAAAAAATGGATACACTTAGCCTGCTGTGACAGAAAGGAGCTGAATTGGTATTTAAACGAGGACAATTTCTGCAGATCTTTTTGAGTATTAGATGAGACATAGTTTAATTTTCATTGCTGTAAATTAGTCCTGGAGGAGGAGGCTCTCTTTAAAGGCAAGGCTGATAACAAAACTTGTGGCCTTCTAATTCTGCCACATAGGGCTACTCTGGTTGAGGAGCTGCCCCCCACTTTTTGAAAGACTCTTGTTTGACTCCCTAAGCTATAATAGGAAAAGCTGAAAACCTCGTAAGCCAGGAGCTAGTCCAAGGAAATTACATAAATCATTAAGAGTGGAATGAATTGTTTCCTGTGATCTGCAGACAGCCAAGAGGCTGTTCCTGCCGGCGCGGCGCTGGGGCTCTGCCATCCCGGTGACGTCCCCTGCTTGACAGGTACCTGCTGTCCCTACAGCAGCACAGGGAGCCAACAGGAAGCTGGGGAAAACCCGTAAAGAAGGAGACACAGATATCTGGTATTTGTCCTGCTTTGGAGACAAATTAGCCTGCTTGATTAAATTGATGTGGGAGCTTTTATTCAGCGCCGTAACGCAACATGGTCCGTGCTTGCTGAGATGTCTGAGGCAGGGAGTGGGTATCCAGACCTGTTTCATGGCAGCATTGCACTTTGTGAAAGGAGCCGTCAAGGATTAGGATCTGGTAGCGGCCCACATTTGCCGCTGTACTATTGTGATGTGCATTTATAGGTTCCTGCAGCCTTATGAATTCTTACATTTTATCACGGCGAACCAGCTTTTCCATTCTAGGTAGTAGATAATAAGTAACTCCTACATCAAATAGCGCAGGGAAATATTGAGTAAAACCGGCAAAAGAGTATCAGTTAAATCACAGAATCAAAGTTTTTAGATGTCAACAAACAACCAGAAAGTCTACATTATGTAGTGGTCAGAAAAAAAATTGCTGTAAGGAACGTATCAGTTCCTCTTGAGCTGTCCATCTACATCAGATCAATAGCCCTTCCAAGCATGGGACATTCAGACTTTCAGCTTGAGAAATTGAAGTTCTCAAAATAAGTCAGGGTTGTAACACAAGTCCATCATTGCGTGTCACAGAAATGAAATGAGTTGTCTCCTGTTCGATTGATGACTGACATAAAGCTGGGAGGGAGAAAGGGGAAAATAAACGAGACGTTTTTTTTTTTTGAAAAGTTGTTACGAACTCTTCTGTCAGAAAGTTTACACTGAGGGATCTGCTTTCTTTTCCATGTACATGCCTCGTTCCCGCTACCGATAAAAGGAGTTATATGGTGAGGAGTGGGAGGAGGGTTGTGCTGGGTCCTGCAGTACTGCTGCTACTCAGAGAGAGTATGTGATATAAGGAAAAGAATGTAGATCAAGCATTTCTTACAAGAAAAATAAACAGATGGCCAGATTATTGTGACTCTGGGAATATATATAATGAGTGGCTTATGATACTTTTCATTTAGCGGAGCTAAGGACAAATGAGTAAATAGGAAATGGAAATAAATAGGCTTGAGTATAAGAGGAAGAAGACCACATCCGATACCGGTTGTATGTTGAAGCTCTTAGTCCAGGATCTAAGCTGCAAGTCTGGAATTGAATGCATGTTTACTTTCCCAATAGGAACCAGGTATACAATTTGGCTTGAGATGCAAGTTCAGGCTTCAGTGTGTCTTAAAACAAGAAGGCTGCAGTTGACAGATCCAGGACTGGTCCTACAGATGTTCAACTGACATTCAAATCAGCAGTGGTGAAATTAATATAGCTCTGCTCTATGAAACACTGTGTATGAAGAATGATCTGAAAATTTTTATTTTATTTTTTAGTTTTATCAGTTAAAAAGGCCCCTACAATGCCTACAAACAGGCTAACAAAATCAATGCCTGATGCAGTTCCTAACTGAGCAGCTTGTTGATGTTAAAGGAAATAACTTTGTTATCCAAAGTACAAGTGCTCCTCTATTATCCAGGCTTTCAAAGTGATTGAGTCTGAAATGTATTCGACTAGTGTATATAGATACCCCTGCTACCTTGGAGACCAGGCAGTTTCAATACATTAAATATAGAAACTACAGTTTCCATTGCCTGGAGCAATAAAAATGGAGACAGAAACAATAGTTATGCTTAGGTACATGCTGAGAAATACTGAAACTGTGTTTCTAAACCTCTCAGAAAGTGGTGATCCCTTGTTTTCATTTGATGTTCTTGTTTTCTTTTTATTTATTTTTGTTATTTTATGGAAAAAAATGAGTTTTGATTCTCATAGAGAAGTAAGAGCAACCTGCTTGCTGGAGAAGGATGCTGAAAATCAAGGGCTTGTTCTGCTGGGATGCTGCATGTCTTCAGGAATGTTAATTTCTTTGAGTATCAGGGCATTGGTCAGTAGGTTGGGTGAGCTGTTGCAGCACCTGTCTGTGAAGAGTTCTAAAACATCAGAATCAAAACACTCCAATTTGACCCAGGCTATCTATAAAGTCTGCATCAGTAGATGTGTAGGCAATACCTGCCATCCTCAGAGATGTAAAAGCAAGGAGGAGATTTTCTTGTGTGGAGAAAGTATGTTTCTAAAATGTGATGTACACTTGAAAATTAAAACATTCAAAATAAGTAAATTCAAAATACAATGCAAAAGTATTACAAAGAATGCTAAATTTGATAACCTGAATTTAGCCAGAGGTTTGATGGATTGCATACACCAAAACATTGGTTGGGTGCTGGACTGGGCTGCCCAGCGAGGTGGTGGAGTCACCGTCCCTAAAGGTGTTCAGGAAACGTTTGGGGATGAGCGATGAGATTTAGTGGGGAAATATTGGTGATAGGTGGATAATTGGACTAGATGGTCTTGGAGGCCTTTTCCAACCATGATGATTCTATGATTCTATGATTCATGTTTATGCAGAAGTGAAAAAAATAACTTTTTAAAAGGTATACTGTGAATGACACTCCTTCCAGAGGGGATGAAGTAGACGTAGTCCATTCCATTCACTTAATCAATTAAAAACAGATTGCAATGAGGTCAGAGGAAAAGCATCTGGGTATTTTAGTTTGCCGCGTTAAAAAGTAAATTAGAATTTTCAGTCAAGTAGATATGATATTTTACTGAGAATTTGAAATAAATTCCTTCTTTGTAATTTGAAAGGAAGATGCCAACAAGGGATAGGCAAACATCTCAGGAAGAGCAGATGTTCCTTAGGGCAAACAACCTTTCACTCCTATTTTGTCTATAATTCTACTTTAACTTTGAAAACATTGCACATTCTTGCAAGATTTCTTTTATCACAGGCGTATGTTTCTTAAGTATGTTACAAAAAGGATTTTAAATGTAATAAAAGCTCATCATAGATATAATACCAATTTTCATTCATTGTGTGTTTGTTTGCTTGTTTTTTCCTTATATGAGGTCACACAGGAAATAATGCCTTGTGGGGCATTATTACAGAAATATGTAGGAAGGAACTTCAGTCTTCTTGTTCTCTTGTACGAATGATAGCTCGGCTCTCCCTGGGCAGTTAACTCCTAAAACATGGACATGGTTAGTGGGCATGGTGGGGATGGGTTGGCTGTTGGACTAGATGATCTTAGAGGTCTTTTCCAACTGTAATGATTCTGTGATATCTAGGTCTAGCCTAAACGATACTTAAACCACTCACAGATTTGCATGTTCATATAAATAATAATAAAATCAGCTTCTGTGTTAAAACCCATGCACCTTTTGTAGTCCTTGTGTCAGCTCTGATGTGGGATACTCAAGGTCTTATTGTGCCCTATTCCTTGCAGACTGATTATTGCCTGTGAAGTTTGGGGACAAACACCACACATTGCGCCACTGGCAAGCAATAGAGGATCAAACCATTTTGCGTAAAAACAAAGATGTTCTCATGGTTTTCTCATGCTTGCCCTGATCTGCTGTTTGTTTGTGAGCTGCTCAGCCACAGATTTTCTGCGTTTGACTTCAGACACTGCAGAAGCAGAACAGCTGGGAAATCGGTGAAGCAGCAGAGCAGAGTGGTTACAATAAGAAAAAAAAAATACTGCAAGAAAACTGTCCATGGCAGCCCCATGGTGCCCTTTCACACCAAGACACTGTCCCAGGGAACCTCCTGGGAAATAGCAAGACGTATTTTTCTCTGATAACAATGTAAAGAAGTGCAAAAGTACATATGGCATCTCTCCGCGTCGCTTTCGGAAAGCGATATGATGAGACTGTGCACTTTGCCATTGCTTTAATAATAATGTGTTCAATTCTAGATGGAAAAAAAAAAAAAAAAAAGGAGCCTAGTACAAAAAATGGCCAATGTCTCATAGAGGACTTGTTTGTTAAGCACTGATGAGATCCTGTGTACGTTCATGCTGCCCCGAGGAGTTTATAATACCAGAGCCTGAGCCTCCAACATTTCCTAAGTACTGCTGTGAATAGCCTAGTGGGACTGCAGTAATTGAGGTAACTGTGTTACTTCTGGACTAGATCATGCAACTCTTACATCAGGCATTAAGCACTTACAAGAGCAGCCCCATTCACTTTACTGATGTCTTTTAGGCTAGAAAAATGTATTGTAATCACAAAGTTACCCTTGAAAACTCCGGATACTCAGTTCCTCAGGGCAGAATGAATGAAAAATATTCAAGACAGCACAGGTAGCTATAGGAACTGTATATAAAGCTAATGTTTTTTGGTAATTTTGCCCCCACTTCTAGATGGTCAATCCGTTTTGCAGACGACTGGCAAAAGACAGTGCTGCCGTGTGTGCAAGTAGGGTTTAGCTCCAATAAACACTTATGGGTTATGGCTAAATCCATCCCTCAGTGATGTGGCACTCAGTCCTGGATGTGCCTATGGAACAACTCTGGCTTTGGCAAAATTGCACCGATGCTTGGGGCCCTGAGGCTGACCAGGACTGCTCCAATCTGAGCAGCAGGCTATTTCCCATATTAAAAATCAGCTTCTTGGCAGAGGAGGGCTGAGCATGCAAATCCATTAGGATTGCCTATGTGATGATGAAATTCTGGCACTGTGTTAAATGATATCTTGGGCATTCTCTTTTTTGAAAGAAATGTCATGTTTGTGGTGCTGCCATAATCATAGGTTTGTATATCCTTGTTGTAGACAGTGTTGTTTATAACATTTAGATGTTTAGATGCTCTATTAAGGAACATGGTTTAGTGGGGAAATATTCGTGTTAGGTGGATGATTGGACTAGATGATCTTGGAGGTCTTTTCCAACCTTGGTGATTCTGTGGTTCTATAAGAAACTTGTAAGCACTGAGAAGATGCCTTCAGCAGAATTCTCCTATAGATGCAGCCATATTTCTGTTTAATCAAGCACTGCAATGTTATTCCAGATCTGTCTCTGGGTACTGCCGTGAGGAAGGTATGCCACTATGGAGAAAAAGGAAGAATATTTCTTAACTTGCAGAGATCCAGCAGAAATGCACCCAGCTCTCCAGCTTGGAGTCTTCAGGTTTTCTCCAGCATGCCCTCGCTGTTTACTTAGGCTAGAATAACCTTTTGAAAGAAATGGCAAATATTTACAGCTTGTTTTAAAATGTGAATGCAAATATTTTCTTCCCACTTCTAATTTAGTAAGAGTGGTTAATTATTTTTTTATACGACACTTCTCATTATTTACCCTGCAAAGAAATCACTTACCGAGATCGTGGTTCTGCACAGTTCTCCATGTGTCTGGATCCCTGTGGTGTGAAGCTGAAGGGACTTCTTTGGGGCTATTTTGGGAACCACAGGTATTTATTGATGCTTACCTACTGAGATAAACTGGATTTAAATGATTCATTGCAGCTGTTAGACAACAGCACCCTTATTGGCAATTGGAATTCTGCATAGGCCAATGGAGAGGGAAGAGTCTTCAGAAAGTCATTAATTCTGTTATCTTTTCTCAGGAATTGAGTAGTTTCCTTGGGAAACCCGAGGGTTTTTCTAGACAAACAGTTTGCTTGCACGGTCCATTTCCCAGCAACTGCTATTGTTTTGCATCCAAGGTTCTGCTTGTTTCTCCCTGGCGTTACCACTACTGAGGACAGACTTGTTGACCTGGGTGTCCCTTCACCCTTCTGGTTGTGCTGCCTCCAACCCTTGGAGGTCTGCAGGACCCAAGCCCTGAGCAGCAGGGTTGGTGCCCAGTGCTGGCCCTGCTTGGGCTGGAGGTACAGCCAAGAGAGCTCCTGGGGCCCCTTCCCACCTGGTTTGTTCTATAATCCTATGTGGTCCCATGATTCCTCCACTTGTGTAAAGGAGAAGCGTTGCTCACTTGAGCAGCTAGACTTTAATGCTTTGCTTACTGGATGGAATGCTAGCCAGGATGCACAGGAGTGTGGATTCTTAAATCTTGAAATATGCTGCAGATTATTCATGTGAGAGCCAAGCATGGACAACCCTGGTGATTTGTCTCTGGCTGCTGTGTTTAAAGGTTCTTTGTATGTATGTCAGTGTAAAATACTTAATTCTTTCATAGAAACCTCTTTTTCTGGAAGACATATCATCCTCCAGTGGATCAATTTGTCTAAAGGAATGTAATCTATATTTACTTTGCAGTAGGTACTGTAGCTCTCCACTCTGCTTTCAGCTGATTCAGCTCCTATTCAGCTTGCTTTGACCTCAGAAATATTCCCTGCTAACTGTCCTCCTGTTCACTCCAATTTGTACTGCCTAAATGCTTACTGCTGAGTGTCCCTCTGGCCATTTTGAAAGGTGTTTCATCACACTACAATAAACGTGAAATACTGATGCACTCAAAACAGCAAAAAAGGAGAAAAAAGAAGCAGCTGTATATTGACATGGGACCAGACAGGGGCATTTATTACACTTTACTTTCATACCATTGTCTACCTTTGGCAAAGGAAGACTCTAAGTGTCCCTGGTGGTCCACGCCGATCAATACTGCACGGGAGTTAAATTAGACCTCAAGTCAAGCACATATCTACCTTGGCTGAGATACCTCCAACCTGAAGTCCCTGGAAAATTTACATTTTTTCCACTAAGTTAACCAATAACAGAGTCAAATGAGTGAGAAAAAAGCAGCTGTCTAGCCTACATCTTGCATCATTACCAAAGGGATGTTGTCCAAACAGCAGCTACGGTGCCTTATGAGCAAGGTAAACAGACTGATGCCTAAGCAGGGCAGAAGTTATTGAGCACATTAAGTGGCAACAATAAAAAAAGAGCTAGTAGGCATGCAGTAATATTAGTTAAAGGTATTTTCTATGCCTGTTGGTATCCTGAAGGTGTGCAGTCTTTTTTTCCTCTCCTTCTCCTATTCCCACAGCAACTAAGCTGGCTTTTATTGCTTGCACACATGCACAGGGATTTTAATAGCATTAATAAAAATTAATTTTTCTTGTCAGTGCAGAAAACACTCATTCAACTGAGGTCCCTAATTCAGAGACCTAAAAAAAAGACAAAAAAAAAAAAAAAAAAGGAGCCCAGGTTGACTTACTGGTTTTATACTCATGCTACAATAAACACTCAAGACTTGAGGCACATAGGAAGGTGTAACCCTGTGGGTTCAGAACAAGCATTTGCAAAGTGATCTCTTTGGTTGTAAAACAGATTAAGCTGATTCAGGGACTTGGTTGCTGGAGAAGTGGACAAGCCCCTCCAAAAATATCCAGAAAAACTGTTGTTTTACTCAGTCACTTACAATAAGAGGTCCACATTTGTTAGATTCCCAGTTAGGAACACTGGTCTCTCTCTCTTAAAAAAGTATCTTACAGTCATAGAATCCTCAGGGACCTTTAAAGGTCATCTAGTCCAACTCCCCTGAAATGAACAGGGCCGTTCACATTTACATCATGTTGCTCAGGGCCTGGTCCAGCCTCACCTTGAAAGTCTACAGGATGGGGCATCAACCACATCTCTGGGCAACCTGTTCCAGTGCCTCACCACCCTCACTGTGAAAGTCTTTTTCCTTATATCCACATAACCAAATAAGTAAATAAAACCTCAGGGGAAAAAAAAAAAAGTTATTTTTTGCAAATGTCTTTTGCTAGTGCCTCTATATTATTTCATCTCGTGACCCAGGTATTTCATCCGGCACGAGCTAAATCAGGGTAGAGGGGCTTAATCTTTGCGAACGTGATTGCTTCATTCTTTTAATCATTAGAAATGTATTCCTCAGATGTCAACCCGTGTTCAAACTTGGACATTGTGAATGAGCACATCGATGTCTTTTAAAGAGCTCTGCTTGGTTTATTGCCAAAAGAGCTCTTTCCAACCTATTTGATGGTGGAAAAAATTATTTTGAAATATGAAGCAGGTAAACCTTAACCTGCCAGATGTCGTCTTCGTGTAAGCAATTTAAATTCAATTTGTGGCAGAAAATGCAGGCAACTCGTGGATCAATAGGCTGCATTCAGCAGAGCTGACATCCAACACCCGATCCATAGCCAACCTGGCTGGGCTCTTATTGCTCATACCTGAGGGACTTTCCCTGGCTTTTATCATACGGTACAATCTCCCAGGATTACAGGTACTTAAAGCTAATTAGGTCTGCTCTGTTGCCCTCCATTTGAATGCCCTCTGTTTCCCTAACAGCCAGTTTACTTTCCCAGTTCGGGGAGATAATTGTGGTGGCACACTCCGGCGAGGTAAAATGATAGCCTTGCACACACGCACCCCGCATGCCTTCCCTCGCAGGAGCAGGGAGGTGATGAGATAATAGCCAGAACAATCGCTGCTACAAGTTTACCTTCGTCTCTTTCCGTGCTTTTGTCGGATGTCTGCTTTCAGAGGTGTAATTATGTGATTAGAAAGAAGGGGCTGTAAACAAACAGGACTTCACTTCTCCGCAGCCACGGGAAAAGGCTCGTAAATCCCCACCTCTTCCTGGGGTACCTCCAATTCTCCATCACCTAAAAGGCAATCCAAGGCCTCCACTGTGCGTGCACATCAATGCTTCTCTCCCCTGCTTTTATTTCTTTTTTTTTTTTTTCAGTGTTAACAACATATGAATTACCAACAAAAAAAAACCGTTCTCCATGCACATTGAAGTAAGGTTCAGAATGGAATTTGATCGTTGCTCAGATTTGCAATAATAATTATTATATGTAGGGTTAAGTGCTGGAAAAGCGGAATTCTTATTTGCCATTTAACAATTCCCTCTTCTGTCTGTGAGCTCTGATTCTCCCATTATTGTTTCCCACAAATATCCCAGATACTTATAAATATTCTATTGCAATGAATTTTATATGACCCTTCAGTTCTAACAGCGGAAGCTGCATTTTGAACTTAACCTAAAATCCAGTACAGTAAAGCCAATTTTTGAATGTAACCTTTCTACCAAGTGGTAAAGACAGTAATAAAGTCACTCATCACTGTTCAAGTCCCTCTTGACATATGATTAATCCATCCAACCCCCCATCCAAAAATCCAGAGGCAGCAAATTTGCCCTTCCTGCATGCACAATGCACAGAGACTGAGCATCATCCAGCGCTTCCCAACTGGGTGCCTCCACAGAAATATACATGATAGGAATACACAGCTCTAAATTCGGGAAGGCCCCACAGTGGGGAGTATGTGCTGAAGTCCTCTGCTTTATTTTCTTTTCCATGGTCCTGTGCCTCATCTCTCACTCTACAGCATCTTGGAAGGGAAAGCAGGAAACGTCTGGGACAGTCTTAGTTACAAGTGGACACGCTCCTTTCTTTACCCTAGAATCATAGAATCAATGAATATCCTGAGCTGGGAGGGACTCACAAAGCTCTTGGAGTCCAACCCCTGTCCCCAAACATCCCCACTCTAACCCTGTGGCTGAGAGTAGTGTCCCAGCGCTCCCTGAGCTCTGGCAGCTTGGGGCCGTGCCCGCTGCCCTGGGGAGCTGTGCCATGCCCACCACCCTCTGGGGCAGAACCTTTCCCTAACCCCCCTCAGACCCTCCCCTGACACAGCACCGTGGTGTTCCCTCAGGTCATTCCCCAAACATATTTGATGTCCATCTCCTCATTTATGTTTAGTCTTTTTATGAGCTGTTCCTAGCTTCTCAGCTATATTCCTTACCGCCTTGTGATGCACAGCATTTTCCCTTTAATTCAGATAAAGCTGCCAGGAGAAGCACTGGCTCTTCTTTGCTCCATGCCGATGTGTGCTATCCCTCACTGGGTTTGCAGATGCCCCTGGGACCATCTGTGCTATCCTGTGCAGGCTGCATCCTTTCCTTCTGCCCTTACCATCAGGCTGGGAGACTTTAACACCACGGAAAAGAAAACCCTCTTCAGATATCAGGCTCTGGATGTCAGATAAATCTGTATGCTGACAGCTATGCTTTGCAAGGATGTGTAAATAAGATTAATATGTGCCTCTCATTACAGCCCTGGGGTAAGCAAAGTGGAAAACAGTCACTTTGGGGTGATTATAGGCTTGAGCTACAGAGATCTCTATCTGTGTTTTAGAGACATCCACACATAAGACTCCTGAAACTAAGATTAAATAAACAACAACAAGAAGTCCTTTTTGAGACTATGGCATTTTCCAATAAATGATGCCATCATCCTGGGGAAATTGTAAGGTAGTAGCTCTGAGTACAAAGCAGATGTCAAAACATGAGCTTAAATAAAGTTTTAAGCAAGATGCAGTATATAAACTGGGCTTTGACCTTTGTGCACGCTCAGGAAAAAAAAAAAAAAAAGCAGAAAAGCTCTCAGAAAACCTGAACTCAAGCTGCTGTAGGCAGGTTCACTGCAGTCCTGAACATAGCCCTATCATCTGAAGCCATGTCTTCCAGCATCAACCAAAGGATGCTAAATGCTGCAGTTGTGTCCTTCTTCTCATAACTAACCTATACCAAAACTCTGAATTTCCCAAAGCAGAAAGCAAAGAAGTTATGACTTTAGGAAAGAGTGAAAGAAGGTAAGAATTAGAAATAGTCTGTGATTTTATTTATTTATTGTTAAAGGCAAAAATCCACCATTGTAATTGTAGCTCCAGTCTAATAATATTTATATGGAGTTGCCATAATATAATCATTGCCTGTCCCTCTCTGTATCTTTAGAGACTACCAATCATTGTAGCAACTAGCTATTGATATTACATGAAAATATGCTTGAGTAAACTGTAAGCTGGATATATTCAGAGTAATGCAGTCTTCCCATGTGTTTCCTTTCGGAATAATCCTTCAGTGTATGGCACCATCCAAACTCATTATTGAAAATCAAATTAAGTTTGTCACTGTTGTTTCCACAAAGTTATGAATCTACTGTGAGATATCCTCCTGATGAAACATTACCTCTCATTTTTTTATTGACCAGGAATAGAAAGATTAAGATAAAAATTCTTCCATAAAACGGAGTGCCTAAATCAAGACATTTTCAGCGTAGTTGGGTGGTTTACAGATCTCAGAATGGTCAAAGGAAGGGGAACTTGGCATTTCTACTCAGAAGGGTTCGTGGGGACAAGAGCGTACATTGGTTTCTTATAGAAACTGGCTTAAACGACTTGTTAGCCTTCACTTACAAAATCTGCATGGGCAGGACCCGATTTTGCCACTCGGTCTTTAGTGAAAATGCAAATTCTGAGCGTATTCGGAGGTCTGTGGCTTGAGCATTTTTGGGTCAATTTCCGAGGGAACAGCGAAACAGTGCAAACCTTTGGCACTGCAAATGCTATACCTGTAGGACCCAACATCGAGAGTCAGTGTAGGGGGGAGGGGAAGGGGGAATTTAAAAAGTTTAAACCACTCACTGTAGTGAGAACTATTGGTGATAGGTGGATGGTTGGGCTGGATGATCTTGTAGGTCTTTTCCAACTCTGGAGATTCTATGATTCTATGATTTTTTTTTGGAATAAGGAAATATTGTAGGAAAACAAATCTTTTATTAGAGCAAGTCAGATAGCTGAATAAAGAGAAAAGACTTTGGGCATGTAGACCTTCATCACTTGTCAGCTGCATTCTGACCGTGTTGTATACTTGGCACAGTAAGAGCATTGTCATTGCTATAAAGATCTAATGTGTAAAAGAAAAAAAAAAAAAAAGCTTGCTTTCCCTAACATCAATCTGAACAAATAGTTGAATTGTTTATACTGAATTCTTCCAAAAATTAGCCCTGACATAAGTGCTCAAGATTCAGCCTGAGTAATTACAAATTTGCAGAATTGTAAGTGACAGAAAACAGGGTTTTATCCTGGAAGGCGTTAGGCATCCTTACGTACACATGCAGGGAGAGAGAAAAAAAGAATAGGAGAGGCAGAGAGAACATATGTTGTAGACAATCCCGCTTCCCATAAAATCGCTGTTGAGTCAAGTAACCTGTTTAAAAACAATGTATTCCTCTAACTACAGCCACCTGGCTTGTAATTATAGTCCTCATTAGAAACTGCTACGGGTCTTGAGTGATTAGTTATTGTTTATAAACTGTTCCACTGTAGACCACCTGTTTTCATATACTGCTGCACCTTCTTCTTGCCTTGCTGCATCATATCTATTAATAGAAAAGCACCTGTTTCCTGACAGTGCAAAACCAGAGAGGAACACGTATCTGCAGGCAGCTGGGGGAAAGGTCTTGCTGAAGGACAGCCCAATCTATTTGTTGCCATGAGGCTGCCTCTGGTCCCGGTTCTAGAGCTTGATGAGGTTGCCCTGCCTCGCGTGCGGGCAGCGCATGATGCGGTGCTGGTGGAGAACATTTATAATTAGCCCTCAGGAGAGTGGGAAGGCCGGATAAATAAAGCACGGATCGCGGCGCTAATTGCGAAAGGGTTAAATGCTTCCACGTACAAAACACCCATCGGACAGGGGAGGTGAGGGGCACGACGTGCGGATGCAGGAGGTGAGGCATGAAGGCCGCTTTGCCTTAAATAAACCCACGGATCGCTGCGGCCCCAGCGGCAAAGGCAAAGAGGAGACACTGAATTTCTTAAGGCGATTCAGTCATGTAGACAACAAACTCATGCTGCAGTTAAAATATGTAGAGCCAAATTGTGCTCTGAGTCACGCTGACTTCAGCTGATTTACCCCCAAGCCCAAACAGTGTAACGGAGAGCAGGGTTTGGGCCCTAAATTGCTAAACTATAAATAATTATCCCACCAATAGATTTCACAACTTACCACAAGGGGCAGATATTATTTTTCTTCATTTTTAAAGGGCTGAGACCTCTACCCGGCTTTGAACTGAAAGCTCCCTGGGCCCACTCAGTTTCATCAAGGGGAAGGGTGCCCCTTGCTTTGGGAGCACTTTGCATCTTCAATCCATGGGCAGGAGCTTGTGATGACTCAGGGTGATGTGTTGGCAGCGGTGGGAAATGATGCTGGGAGTGGGAGATGCCACTTTCCTGGCCTCCCAGGAGCACTTTCCCTGTCCTGCTTTTGACATTTGTGGCCATGTCTCCTCCATTTTCATGTTTGCTGTGGTTCTTTGCCACTATGCAACAGCACAGCCTCTGGCAGTGGGCCTCTTCATCAGCCAGAGATGTGTTTGGAAGTCCCCAGCCTCCCCATGTGCTGTTTCTTTTTCCTCACAAGCCATGCCAGAAGCTGACTGTACAAGGGAACCTTAAATGTTCCCTAGAAACACAAGAATCATTTTCCCTATGGGAGTTTTGGGATTTGCTGATCACCCATAAGGACGCGTTGTTGCTCACAGGCATTTGGTTTTGCTTACTCATTTATTGGGTAACTGATAGTTTCCAGTTTGAGGTGGCACACCCTGATAGAATGGAGGATAACACAGCCAGGAAAGTTTTTTCTTAATAAGACACAGTGGTATGATGAACAACCTCGTCATCACCCTGTGTTCCCACACAGCAAATGTTAAGCACCTGTGTTTAGCAGCAAATCATCGGTTGTTTATTCATAACTGAATGTGTTCTCAGACCTAATTCTCTGTACGTATCCATCTCACATACGTTTTTTGGAGTTACTTCACACCTTACGACACAAGAATTATGCAACTGGATTGAGGAGAACATGGTTCTCTGCTCAACATTTAAACACTAGCATTACTCCCCATCAGTACTGCAAGGATCCCACAGAACCTCTCCTCCAGCAGAACCTCAGAGTGTGTAGCATGAAGCCTGTCCACCCAAAGTCCCCAGGGCACATTCAATGAGTGAAGGACTTACATACGTTTGGCAAAATGAATGACAAGCCATTGCGTACTTTAGAGATTCAGCTGCAGGACTGAGATTTTTCTGGGTGTGGGATCATCGCAGTCCATCCTTTTGTTATTTTTTCAGCTGTAGATGTATTGAAACCTGTAGGCTATGAGAGCTGGTGGTGGGGCTGTGCATTTTTTTTTTCAGGTGGATGTTAAAGGGCCCCTGGTCTGGCTCCACTTTGTTGGGGACTTCATTGGCAAAAAGCTAAGGACGTCTGAGGCTCCTATTTTTAAAGTGATGATATTTGGCCACCATCAAAGATCATCATCTTTTGAGTACTGAAGGCCCTACGTAAAACTGATCACATTCCTAACTTCGCTTAAAAACAAACGAAAGTAAGCAAACAAATAAAACAACCCTTAAAACATAGTTCCCAGTCATAAATGCATTTTCATACAGTTTTTATCTATTTCCTATTCCAAATATGGAAATAAAATGTTGTAATGACAACACAATTATGCTGGAACAGTTGGTAAAAAATACAGTAATAATAGTTACCTCTTTGTTGCCCTATTCCAGCTTTTCTGCTAGCATTTTGGTAGATATTTGTACACTTTGGTATCTAGCAGTAAGAGCACATTAAAAAAAAACAAAACCCAACAAAAGACTGAAGGGTTACAGAGAAGCACAAAGGGGTCTCTTTTTAAAGTGACTAACCCAGTTGATTTCAATAAGAGTTTGGAACATAATCAAAAGTTCTCAGTTGTGAAGAACTGGCAATAGGGTCTGCAGGAAGCACAGATCTTCCTTGCCCAGTGGGTTACTGCATATTTGGAGAAATCAGAACTTTTCTGAGCTGGTGCAACCTCTCCCTTTGAAATCTTTTGCTTGCTTTTTCTTTTTTAAAGGTGTTAAAGAAATATGACTGTAATTAACAACTGACAAAAATATCTGGGTTTGAACTGAAGTGGGAAATCACAGAGGTTACTTATTTCCTCATGCTTTTACCATTTGTTCTCTTTTCTCAAGGAAGTTGAAAGACCTGAGGTTCAAACTTAATAAGGCCCCATGCCGTTTCTAAGAGTATTTACAACGTGCAAAAAATAAGCCAGCACATTTCTTATATTTAAATTTGTTTTCAGTCATCTGAGCTATTACACAGTATGCCATCCCTAAACCTTTTGTGACAAGCAGTAAATGTTTCTCAGACAAGGGAAAGAATGATGTGTTCAACTACTCTAGCTGCTTGAGCCCAGGAAGGCGACAAAACATTGGTATGCGAGCAATCCCCACATCCCAATTTGCTTCAACATCACAAAAACCGGGCTGCCTCCAGCTCATGGTCTGTGCTACAAATGTGTGCGTTTGGGGTTAGTCCATGGAGTGCCCCGTGAGTGGGTGGCAGGAGCTCCTCAGGCAGCTGGAGCTTTGGATTACTGTGGAATAGACAATGATATGATGATTATTAAGTACAATTACTCAACATTTTCTATTATCTGCCCTAAGCCCCTTTGGTTCAGTGGGAAGCTTTCCATTTCTGGCAGTGGGGATTGAACTGGATTCTTCTGGTGCTTGTTGTACAAAACTTGCTCTAGAAACTATCATCTCAGGTTTATCGTGATTAAAATCTGATGTCTGATGTCTTGGCGTGCTGCGGACAAATCAAACTGGCCCAGATCCCTGGCACTGTCTGGATGCAGCAGCCAGGGATGCAAAGCAATCTCATCAGCGCAGAGTTCGTGTGTGAGATAACCAAGCAAGTCAGCGTGAAGTTCTTGTAATGTGTCCTCATACGTCCCTAGGAAACAGCCTTACAGCAGCCTTCCCGGTGAAACTGTCTTTTGGATTACTTCTAATTCTGGAGAATCTTGATCTTTTTAAGCAAATACATGTGGACGGAAAACCTGAAGGTCTGGGTGACACTTGTTAGTGTCCTTAGTCATCCTTTGGATGGCATAGTGGGGGAAACTAGTATTTTTCTCTATTATTCCTTTAACAAACAAACGCTAGTACCTACAAACATCAAATACACCCATGTCCATCGCAGAGCTGCTGGAATGCAGTGAGACATTTCACTCAGCGCTCTACTGAGTCACTGTAAAAATAACCCCGCCAAGAACAGCTGACCAACACTCACTTTTATGCCCCTCTCTTAAAAAAAAAATAGATTAAAAAAATACTTTTTAATGGAAATTTGTAGATTAAGAAAGGTCCTTAGATGGAAGATCCAAGTCATTATTAAAGAAAAACAAAACAGTTACGTGTGCACATGTTCACCATGGAAACCTTGGAAAAAACATGAGGATGAATCATTTTCAGACTGAGTGGGCACAGAGCGGTGTTCAGGGTCCCGTTTGGCAGCCTGAGCTAAGGAGAGGTGCTCGCCGTCTGCACAGAGCACCCAACAGGCTGGGCTGGGCTTGCAGGGGCCAAGGTCGCATTGTCAGAGTCATGGCATCCATAAGACATGCAGTAGGGGAATAAGAGGCAAAATAGACTTGTCCTCAGCTCCAGGGCTGCCAACCGTGATTATTTTTTCTCATAATATCATGTTTTCTAATGGACCAAGTGAACCTCCAGCCACTGGGCAGTTATGCAGCTGCAACTAGGCTGTGTTTAAGTTAATTTGTTTGAGAAGCGTAGAGAAAATAATCTCTAAAAAGCTTCTAATAGGCACTTTTAGTGTTTGCGTTCATTTACTTCTTATTTTCTGGACTTGTCTTTACTCTTATACCTGTATTTTCGCCAAGAAGGGTTCTGAACAAATCTGACTGCTTGCAGGAGTTTCTTTAGAAACGACTTGCATTTTCTTTTGACAGTAAGACAATTTAATGTCTCATTTTTGTTGCTCTAGGAAAAGAAAACAACTCTCCACATTCCTGCTACATCTTCCTTCAGTCGACCACCTTCGTTCTTTTCTTCTTTGTATATTCATTTTATTGTCTTAGTATATGAGAGAATCATTCAGCTTGAAACTTCTATCCTGAAAGCCACCTGGAAAGATTTTCAGATCTAAGAGACGCAGATTCAGATAAGCATCCAAAATATTGTATCTAGTATTGCTCGTATGATTTCTTGTGGATAGAGATTCTCCAGCCATGGAGGGATTCCAGACTGGAAACTGTTTTCTAAAGTGGCTCAATATGCTTTGATATTTATCATCTCAGTTATTTCCAGCAGTATACAATATTGGCCAGATCAACATGTGTGCAGGGGTCTGTGGAGCTGCAGGTATCGGGCACTCAGATAAAACAATCACTACATGGCTTCAGAGCATAACTACCAGATTGTTTATTCTTTCAGATATCCAAATCTACAAATTTCTTGCAGGTTTTATATAATCTGATCAGGTGGTAAATGTTATAAGGGGTTATACAGAGGCAAATAGTTGTCTCAGTATCCAGGCATAGGCCAAAGCTAAGAGGTCCTCCCTTCCAGCTCCAAGACTAAGTTGCTGTCCTTGCACATTCTGTGGCACTAGATGACCTGTGTCTGTGTCCAAACCCCAGAAAGGTTAAATGCTCTGGACGCATTCAATGCTAATCTCTCGACAGAGCTGTATTTGTTTTAATTTAATTTATTCACTGAAATCACGAATAAGTTTTGGACCTAGTGCATATTTACCATTATTCTGATTTAAAGTCTAATCCTCCACATCTGGATGACACATTGTTTTATATTTTAATTATTGAATGGACTGTTTCTTTTGCTAGATGAAAATTAAGGCAAGAGTTTAAAAACTATGAGAGGATGATTTAAAAAACCATGGCAAACGGTTAACATAGACTTTCCGTAAGTGTTGCTTACATACAGAAAACTGGACATACCTTCCCTTTTGTGCTGGGATATCTCTCATTGAATGTGAAGGGAGGGAGGTACAGCTGTTGATTAAAAGGCAGCTTAGACTACACCAAGGATAAAGAAAAATTAAATCTCTGTATAATGAAATCAATTATTTTTTTTTTTTCTGTGGATTTGTGATCTGGGTTGTTTTCTTTGATGCTTATCAGGGCTGCATTCACCCTCTGCCTTTTTCCTCAGCTGGGATTTGGTGTCCAAATGTTAGCTTATTTTTATGTGAAATATAACTGTTTTTTGACCAAAGAGGGAAGTTGTTAAGCAGAGAGGAAAAAGCTAACAACTATTTTCCCTCTGCTTAGGAAAATAGATCAAACAGTTTAATCAATAAAGAGAATAAAAGAGGTTAGGATCTTTCAGAAGCAATTCATTCAGTCAAAACTGGATGGAAATTAATCATAATTTATTCCTCCCAGATGTAAGGCCATGCTGTGACACGCCATTTAGCCCCATGTTCTCTCTCTGCTCGTGGCCAGTGACAGATGCTTTCAGTAAGGGGCCGACTTAGGTTCAGGCATCCAGGAATGTTCCCCATTCATCCCTGAGCGAGAGGGTCTATCCATATAGCTGCTTTTTCTAGCCTCTTGTGGACCATTCTATGAATTTTCCATGTTGTTTTGTGAAATCCCACTGTCTCCACAGCTTAATTATGAACCATTTGAAGACACTGTTTTCATTTCTGTGTGTAATATTCAGTGAGAATGAAAGTAGAAATGGAGGAGCAGTATTGGAAAGTGGAAAAGTAGAAGTGGAAATAGAGACTGTCATATGCTCTGATTCCATTGTACCTGTCTGGAAAGCACCTGAAGGCAGGGAGCTGAGCTAACAAAGCCCCATATGTCCCATATGCTCGCTTCCTTGATAGTTCTCACAGACAGTTCAGAGGAAAAATTGTCGCTACATCTTTTTGACCTTTTAAGTTGCTGGGGTGGATGAGTGACTGAAAGTCTCAGAAACAAATGACTGTGGTCTTAGGGATTGTCCTCTGGCCTCCCATTTGGTTATGGTTCTGAGTTTCTTTTTCACACATCTTCCTGATGTACATGGATGAGTGGCAGCCTCCATTTTTTAGCTTCTCCGAATTTGAGTCTGCACCATGTCATGGTGGTCTTTCCATCTTGCCAAGGATATTCAGTTAAATAATGCTTATTAAAGGAGCAAGAATAACCTTTGCTATCAAGCTATGAGCTGAAGAAACCCTCAGGTTTGAGGAAGAGGCATCTTATTGTAGGTGGTAGCGTGAGTTCTGAATTTCTGCAAGCTCCTCTACATGTGAGTAATTTACTTTGAAGTGCCTTTAAGCATATCCTGATACGAATTAAAACTGCAAGCAGCTGAGTTCCAGCATTTATAGATAAAGTCAGTATTCATTTAGAACACGTAAACATGGTAAAATAAACATAAATCAGTTTTGGACATTTGCTTTACCGCATCAGCTGCTTCCAACTCTCTTGATGTTTTAAGCCAGAATATCCAAGTGAGCATTTGTTCCAGCAGTTCCTAATGGATGATAACTTGCAAAGCTTCGGTTGGTCACTGCAGTGTGAAAGACACCTAACTTCCCTGTTAAAGTGCTTTCTGTGCCCAACAAATAATATTTGTGTGAGGTAGCACTGTCTGAACAGTGCCTACTAAGAACAGAGCAGTCGTTGAGGTGGAGTATTTCAGTGCTATGACATTTTTAGATGGAGAAAAACTACTTCAGCTAATTAAAAAAATATATTTACTCCTTCCGACTGTCTCTAGAAATGAATTCCTCTTTCGTATTATCATTTTGAGTATTGCCAGCTGTTGCCAACAAAACAGACCCTTTTGCTTCGCTTTCTGAAAGGTCTTCGAACTCCAAAGTTGCTGAGCCCCTGCCCTCTCTGTACAGGAGAAAGCCATTTCTTCCAAATTATATATATGCATTTTTACAGGCTGCAGTCTTTATGGAGACTTTTCCCAGTTATGCCCCAAATTATCTGGTCCATTAAAAAAAATTCACATTAGACATTCCTTACTTATCTCCATGAGATTATATGATGCATGCTACAATTTTCCTGAAGGTGATCGCACTTCTGATTGGTTTATTAATTTGTGTTTATTGTAGGTACTGTGGTATAATGTTTTATCTTAATTAGTATTTTTATGCCCACTATATTAAGTACGTATGTGGCCAGTTTTTTATGCTGCATGTCTTTCTAGTGCAACTGAGGTTTAGTGTTTTACTTCAAGATGGAAAATTTATAATCAAATTAAAAGTAATTACATACGCATTTTGCTTCAAAACCAAACTATATTGTATTCGAATGAGATGATACTTGAGTTTCAAATCCATAAGTTTCTTGGTAAGACTCCTGTTGACCTCTGTATGATATCAGCTAGCCTTAAATTCTTTGGATAAAGTATGTGTTTTATTTGTCCTTGCAGAAATAAAGCTTAATCTTTGGCATTCGTTGCAAACACTTTATTTTTTTGTTACTATAAGGCTGGTAAAGAGGCCAAAATAGTATATTCGTTCGGAGTGAATCTTTTGTGTTTTAGGTGTGGGATAGAATTTTGTTACCCAGTGTAACAGAAATATAGAAATATTCCAGAAATATTATGAGCCCCCTAAAAGCAGGTCTGACAGGACTAGCAAAGCATTGAAGCACTGCTTTTTTTTTGGTTGACACCAGAGATTCAGGCTTCGTGCTCATTGGTTCTCAGTGGTAGACACCCATATAATTAAATGGCTACAAGCTAGTACTCTCTTTGCAACTTTATTTGGGAAATACTTTCCAGCTTCAACATATATTGATTGTTCTTTTCTTGTGCTTTTTTTTTTATTTTATTTTTGATTTGTTATGTATTCCTGATCTGTAGAGGTGTAAGATTTGTTTTAATCTGATGCTCTCACTCTTAGAATGCTTAGAAAATCATGCTGCTTTTCACTATATGCTGTTCACCTTCTAACCTGCAACCAGCAGTTGCCTGTTGGCCATGCCTTCTTGCAGTAAGGTCTTAAAGTTGGGTAATTCCAACCAGTTAATTATCCAAATGAGAAGAATTTCAACATCTTGTCCATAGTTTTAAACTTCTGCTAGTTTTGACATCTGCTGCTTGAGCTTGGTGCACTGCATTTGAATTCAGCAAAGGTTGATGCCGAAGCACTTTGGTTTGTAAGCCAGCAGTTTGGTTGCAGTGAGGAGTGAGCTGTAAATTACCCACCACTGAGTTGCTGAGTCACTTGAACGCTTCAGGCTGCTCTAAATGCAAGATCCAGTGGGGCTGCTGAATTATCCTAGGCTGTTTTTCAGAAGACCTTGTGTCATGATCTCACTCTGAATATGATTTTTTCCCTGATAAGTATTTAATTTGAGATTTCAGTAGTTAAGAGAATTGAGTAGAGACATTTTAAGTGCTTCTTTGTCTATCATTAGAGACACCAAGTGACACAGGAAAGGATAATGAACATAGAGAGAGCCCCCAAAGCACTTTTAGATCGTTTCTTGAGAGTCAGCAGGCCGATACTGACTTTGATTAAGCACTCTCTCTGGTCCCATTAGTTTGGCAAACTGTGAAACAAAAGTGAGCTTCCTTCCCAAGTTGGTTTCATATAAACTCTTTTACAACTTCAGTTTTGAACTTCTTTAGAACATCTCTAGTTTGCTTTTGTTGTTGCTGTTGCTTCTTTTCGCTGCAAGAAAGCGTTCTTTTTAGTTGTAAAGAATTCATAATCTCAAACTAACAGTTTTTCATGGTATTGAGGCGTGGCACAACAGTCTCATGTTATTATATGTCTCAAAACTGACGACAGTGAAGAAACGTGTTTCCTTCTGTTCCTCTAAACAGCATGAGCTTGTGTGGTTTTCATTTAATTGACAGGTTTTAAATCAATGGATTAAGTCTGAGGTTGGCTAATGTTGTATTTATTACAACAGCTGTACATTTGCCTTCCCGTCTGCCAGTTGCCAGGAGGAGTTCTCTCCCACATACACCTTTGCTGTGAGTTTTAGCCCTGCCTATCATGAGAGGTCATGGGAAATTAGAAATATTTTTGACGATAAGGCCTTCAAAGGTGTGTTTGACCTTCTTTCCTCTTAACAAGACCATAAGACAGCAGATTCTTGTCCCTTTAGACTGTTATTCAGCTTTACGTGAGGAAGGAAAGATATTGTGACAAGCCTTGAGCTGCTGGTTGCTGTAAATCTCTTTGGTGCATAACATGGTCCGGAAAGGTACCCAGGTAGCATTGTGTTGTAACTTCCAGCCATTTCTAGTTGCTTACAGGTTGAGAAAATCATCACAATTACCCTTTGTTATTTTTATTTCTAGCACACGAGTACAAATACGAGAAACATAAATGAACAAAAAGGGGGAAGAAAAAAAAAAAAAGGAATAATTCACTCGTTCTTAACATCCTTCAAGCCAATTAACAGTAGATCCCAAGAATAGACATCTGACAGATTGGCTGTAGTTGGCAGCTTTTTCTGTGGCAGTTTGCTGCCACTCTCCTGCTTCACCTGGAAAGTCTCAGAAGAGGTTACATTGCTGAGCTGCCATTGTAGCAGTCCAAGATCACATCCATCATAGCTTCTGTTCAAGTTAATTCCGTGCAGGAAATACTGTACATATTATGTCACATATGCTTGGCACTACGTGCCACCAGAAATACATATTAATGCATTGCTAAATATTTTATAATCAAACAGTATATTATCATAAATAAAAGAGGAAAGTAGGTTATTTCCTATCCCAGCATCATAATCAGAAACTCTCAGATCACTGTAAGGGCGGATTAATTAGCTCAGCTGAGGCACTCAGTCCAAGGTACAGTTTGGTATTTTTTAGCTCAGTATCTTGTGTCAAACCTTAAAGGTCACCCACATTAAGGTTTATATCTCCATGTATATATAGATAAAGACACACACACCTACAATCACACATGTGTGCACACACATGAGTGCAGTCACACATACACAGGCTGAGCACACAGAGAGTATAGATTTCTACATGAATTTGACATTGATTTCTGGGGTAAACAAATGGTTTTAAGTCTTTACTTGCCCACAGCTAGATGATAATATTCTGCATTTCAAAGTGTCCAAGTACCTTTAAAGTGATGGCTGCAGAGTCCCCCAAGGCATAAAGCAGATAAAACCTTCTTTTAAAAGTATTTTGCTCACCTTTGTAAAAAAAGGAACTTGGGGTTTATTGAGTGCAGGAAAGCCTCATTCCCATAGTAACCAATGCACGGTTGATATTGATCAGCAAAGTCAAAGGCAAAACCTACTGACAGGAATAAAGAGTGACTATTTCTTATCCTCATATATATTCTTCCTGGAGTTCCTGGAGGTAACTGATCCCACAGGCATGGTGTGCTCCCCGGGAGTGGGAATGCTCCTGGTTGTGTCAGTGGCACACAATAAACAGGGATTCATACCCAAAGATGCTCGGAGTGCCTCAATTTCTGACCAGATCCCAGCAAAGCTCCCTGTGATTTGAGAAGGATTTTGCTCGAGCAAGGTGTGCAGAGCTGCTCCCTCCACACAGTCCGTCTGGAGGCCTTTGAAATCTCTTCCCCATTTTTTATTTCCCACCTCAATTAATGAGACCTCGGAGGTTTTTAACGTTCCCGTTCTTTGTTCGCCATACTTGTGGCATGTGTGAAATCTGATAAATTAACATTTGCAATCATGTCTGATCTCTCTTTAATGATTTCATTAGGTGTTAAATATGAAGCTTAGCATCTTTTTCATGTTAAGGCATTCCTTTTTGAACTGCAGAGCTTCACAGAGAAGATCTTTGAAACCAAGAGCTCATGAATTATTAGCATTCACCACAATACATATACATACCTTAAATCCTCATCACGATTAGATCATTCCCAGAATTGACAAGTCTATAAAAATGAAGAAAGGGGACCTGTGAGAGCTGTGCAAGGAGAGATATTTTGTAGAACATGATATCACGTAATAAAGAATAAATTCTCTCAAGCCTGATAGTTTTACAAGGTTTTACATACTCCAAGGCAGGTAATAATCTTCCTTAGGTTTTCTGGACTTGCAAGGAGCTTTAACATTTTTTTTTTTTTCCCTGACAAAACTGTTAGATAACAACTGAGCCAAAATTAAATAACCCCAAAAGTCTTCCTCTCTAATCCCTTCTGTGCATGCTTAATGTTTCATTCTCCCACTTCAATTATGCCATCTGCATTATGTCTTTCGCTCCCCACTCAAAAAGTTGTTAAAATGAAAAGTGTCACAGCTCCATTATGCAGGCCTATACCTGTGCTGGCAGCATGCTCTTCTTCTCACCTCATATTGCCTTTTGCCTGGGAAAGAGATCCCCGCAGTGCATATGAAACTGGAAACTGAAATGAAATTAAGCTGATATGCAGGGGCTGGAGTATAGGTTATGATAAATGAGAAATATATATATATAAATCTGGAGAGACTTTTGAACTGAGTTCTTTGGGCCAAAAGTGATCAAGGCTGAGTGGCCAGCCCTCATCATGCACACCAGCATCCGAGCCTCACAAAAATCAGTGGTGGGACTTGACTCTGAGTCCTTAGTAACGAAGATAGCCTGGGTTTCACAGGTGCTAGGAACATACAGCTGTCATCGGCTCTAAATACACGTTCAGAAGTCAGATTATAGGCACCAGTTTTAACATACTGGTTGTAGACCATTTCATTTCCTGTTGTAATCCGTCTCCATACAAGGTGTCACCAAGATTTTTTTTCTAAGAACTCAGCTGAGAAGCAGACACAGTAGATATTTTTGAGAGAACATATTGGATTTCCACTGGAATCAATTCTTCAAAGTAATAACGAGTAACACATTTTTATATATATTCCCGAAACGTTCTTGACTTTCAGGGGACTCGCTCAAGAAGGATTGCCTTGATGAGTTTATGATTATCTGGAGGATATAGCTGCATTAAATTAGGAATAATTTAACAACAAATTTTGGAAAGATGTTTCAAATTTGCGCCTTTTAAAAGCACCTGTGTAGGCAGTAGTTTGGTTCTCTACTTCATATCTTTTCATAAAACCTGTTTTCCATTTATTTCTAGCTTACAACCGTAATACATCATACGTCATCCTGACACCACATATGATTTGAAAATTTGGGAAAAAAATGCACAGTATATATTTATATACATACACGTACTTTCAGTTAAATCGTGCACCAAAATGCAGAAGATTTTTTCTCTGACTTACTTACAGGGCATTACTCTGGAGATGATTTCATGTTTAATTTAGAATGGCTGCAATATAGGAAATCTTGTTGTTCACAGCATTTGCCACCACCATCTTTGCAGCAAAAAATACCACCCATGAGTTCTGTTTGCAAGATTTCTGACTGTGCTTGAATCCTTGGCTGGATGTTTCCCTTCAATCCCATTACCAACAAACATTCCCTTCAACCACATTATCAATAGATCCATTGCCCTCTGAGCACTACCTAAGAGGACCTCAGGAGCATTTGCACGACAATCAGAAAAGTACCAGAGAAAGGATGCGCAGACAAAAAAGTCTGTCCTGGGGACCTTCAGTGCCTCTCTCTTTAAGTGATCCATAGCCATTAGCAAGGTCTTGAAGCACAGCTGGGATGAGGAAAGAGGTCTTCTTTGTAATTCAGTGCTACCATTAAATGCTCGTTTTCATTTCTGGAGCACAGAGAAGTTTTAAGTTAGTATGGAAGCAATCTTCTGAAGTAGATGTAAACCCCCACAAGCTTGTTGAAAAATGGTTTGAAATGGTTTGAAAAACCATCAGAATGGTTCTTGCAATTCTACAGTGTTAATTAAATGATAGAAGTGTATTAATTTCTCAGTTTTCCACAGAATAAAGTCAAACCTGGGTACTGTTTAATTTTATGAACAACTGAAACATTTCCCATTGAGTTCCATCAGAATCTCTTCAATACAGGAATCAAAAGCTGAATATCCAGAACACTGAGCACAGTTGCTGGAGCATTGGTAGTTCACATAAAAAAACAATCCATTGACTTTCCAAAGTTGTATCTCCAGGAGATATTAAAGGCCTTCCAGCACTCCTAGAGATGCAGAAAATTAAGTGCAAAACCCCGGATAGACTGATGGCTGACATATTGCAGCCAAATGTGGATTTGCAAACCACGCTGGAAATTCTGTAAGGGGAAAAGAAGGGCAAAAGGGAACTCTGGAGTCTGCAGCTCTTTTCCCAGACTGATTGCATCAAGTGCAGTTGGGTAGCGTTGGGAGCTTGTGAGAGATGGGATGAGGAGAATCCTTACACACCAGCAAGGAATTAGGGCCACAACGAGAAATAACGGCTGGGGTATTTGTGGTTAAAAGTTTTTGCTTGTTGGAAGAAGTGTATAAGATATTACTGAAGTGGGGTGGTTGGTTGATGTCTTTTACTTTCCATTCTTCAGAGGTCTTTAGTACCACATCACAACTTACCTGCTAGTGGGTTCTACTGATTTATTTGGAGACCTTATATGAAATAGATTATTCAAGATCACAGCAAAGAAAAACACATTATTTTCTCTTCTTTCTGTTGCAGTCTGCTTGAAAGCTAATTTTCAACTCCATCCTTTCATGTGCTTTACGGGAGATTAAAATGAAATTAGTTCAGGAAGGATACTGCTCAAGATCATTTTAAGATTTTCCAAAGCTCACCAGCTTGTTGACCTGTAAACCACCTTTAGCTGGACAGATGGTAAGTAACAAATTGATCTCAGCCAATAAAAATCTGTCAGAACAATCTGCTGCTGGCAGGTGTCAGATAATTATCTCAATGAATAGATAAGCAAAGTAATAAGCAAATTAGAAGCATCCATTGTAAATAACAGGAGGAATTTTATTTATTTCTTGTGTCCAGGCCCTTGATCATTTGTTGAAAAAAAAAGAAAGCCCAAGCTAGGCCAGGAAAATCACTGAAATGTTGTACAGGGTTATAGGTGGTGTCACCAACTCTAAAGATTTTGGTTTTCAGCACTATGATTCCTCTTTACTGCTTAAAATTTCTGAAAAATAACTTGGCTGAGATGCGGCAGGAGCCCATTGCTGAGCAGTTTTATGATATATTGTTGTAGCTGCAGTTATTGCTTATACAACATGCTGTCAGAAACCTACATGGGAACCAGGACCCCTCTGCCCTGGGCACACTGATAAAAAGACAGTCACTGTCCCAGCACTCCCACCCTGAAATGTAAGACAACAAAAGATAAATTGAGTATCAATGGGCCAAAGAGAAAAGTGCTATGCTTAGAAAGGCGGGTTTGGAGCATATTTCCTGAGGTAGGATTGGAGGGAGCCATAAGACTATTTCACCACCAAGGCCAGAGGACCCATTATTAGGAAATGATACAAATAAGCAAATAGTAAGGTACCTTGCTGGGATGTTGTGATTCCAGTTTGGTTGGGACTGAATTTCCACCTGAGACACACAGATCACTGTGGGCTAAGCCTACCTGTTGCACTTAGGTGGGAGCAGTGCAGTATGGATGCTAAGGTTTAGAAGAGTACAGAGACTTGCTTATTGTCACTGATTTGATCCATGAGGAAATTTGGAACAGTCTGCATTCAGGATTATTTCGGCTTTTTGTAAGATGTTGAGCTGTTATACTATAGGCATACATATGGATTTATATATAGCACAAGGACCTGGACAAGAAAACAACATGGATCCTTTCTTCCATCCATTTGTATACATATATATGTATATAACAATATATATATAAAAATATACTAATAATTACAGTATATACAATACACAAATATGTTGTTAGCTCAGAATCAAGCTCCTGGACCTGAGACCTGGAGGCCAGCATGTGATGATCACTGTTCCTCTACATCTCCTGCTGTTGGGTTGTGTGCAGGTCTAGGATGTGCCAGAGGCAAGTGATGACCTGGAATGCCTGCTTCCTGCTTCCGCAGTGTGCATGCCTGAGCACAGCTTTGTAAGAGCTCCTAACTGATCTATGATGCACAAATGTGAATTTCTGTTGCCCTATAGATATCAAGAGGAGACTAGAATTTTAAATCCATGTCTTAATTACACATTAATGAGGTTCACTTCCGGTACGCATGCCTGTAAGAGAAGTTTGATGACAGTGGAACTCGTATGAGTGCTGAGAGGAAAGGCCAGATTCATTCTTCCTCTCTGTGTTTTTCAGTGATGCTGTTCCACAGGTAAATGTGGAGCCTTGAAGTCTTTGCTTTTCCAGAGAGGACCCCCAGTGGGGACAGGGCAAGCAATGGGCAGTGTGGGTGTTGTACCAACCACACTCAAGAGACATTTTACCAAAAAGCATTTGGGGTTAGGCTGGGGTTCTTCCCAGCATTTGCCAAGAGTAAGGAAGGAGATATCCTTGTCATTCATCACACCATCAAGGAGGGGTTTTGCTGTTCCCTGTTAACAGGAGTCCAGGAAGATGTGGCCAATATACAATGCCTATACACCAGGGAACGCATACCTGCTGCATGCAGTGCATCCAGTGTTACCCATCACCACAGAGATCTCCTTCCACACCACTCAGCCTTCGGCCAGGGGCTTTAGCTGCACAAGAATTATCCCACATAAATGAGAATTAATTACTCTATTAGCTCAGGCATTTAGTCCTCATTACTCCTGATCCTGCAAGGCAAAATCATAAGGACCAGCACTTCACTCAGAGTCCAGGTGGTCCGGTTCAGGTGGCCATGGGAAATTTAGATTTGAATGTTCAATTTTCCCACGGGTTAACCTCAAAGACTGAATACTAAATATAGCACACATTGCTTTCTTACTCTAGTAGCTACAAGCCTATGACCACCTAGACACCTGATTTCCCCTTTCAGAGGGGATTAGAAGTCTATCCTGCCTTAATATTTTGGGATATGCTACTAGAGACTGGGACATTCAAGGGGATTGGATGTCTTAATGTGTTCCTAGCAGTGAGATCACAGGGCCAGACTTTACCAAGTTATTAGTGGTGAGAGCCATCACACCTTGGCATTTTTCATGCCGGCAAGGTATTTTTTAAGACGCTGCTTTCTACATAAATGGGTGAAAGAATAT
This sequence comes from Numida meleagris, assembly GCF_002078875.1. NCBI lineage: Eukaryota > Metazoa > Chordata > Aves > Galliformes > Numididae > Numida > Numida meleagris. Next base: position 68,539,306 of record NC_034413.1, on the reverse strand, counting down.
TTTGTGACTCGTGTCAAAAAAAAAAGGGAAAAAATAAGAAATCACTCAAAACAGTTGCATAAAAATAATAAATGGAGAACAACATCTGGAGAGAAGCATATTTTGATTCACTATTGAGCCTATTTCTTCCTTCTTAAAAGAGGAGAAGAGAGAAGAGTAACTCAGAACTAAGGGCCTTATGCAGCTCAGTTGTGAGATGTGGATCTGGCCCATGCCACATAAGAGAAATAAATTTTTTATTTGGAAGAGTTGGACAATTTTGTCCCCATCCTTTTTAGTCCCAAAGAGCAAGCATTTTCAGAGTTCCTAAATGACATCCTTTTGTAAAGGAAAACAAATTGTAATTTATTTTATGGACTATCCATTTCATGTTTGGAATAATCTGTCTGTCAACCTCTTTTTATTATCTTTTTTTCTGAAACAAGTTCTTAGATCAAGATCACTTTAGTAAAAACGATAACTAAAAGTGACACACAGAAGCAAAATATTCTGCTATGTGTTTCAATTTAGTCAGGGCAATGCCATCACACAGGCAATTCCAAAATAATGTTTAGACAAAAAGTTCAAAGCTCCTTTCAACTTGCTGCAGATTTTACTACATATTCTTAATAAACCCTCTTCATCTGCTACTGTTGAAATATAGGCTTTCAAACAATGTAAACCTAGCAAAAGCCTTTATGTTTTTTTTTTTACTTCCTTCTTCCCTTACCAGCACTGCTATTATCACATGGTGTGTTCCACATGATAAGCCATTCATTAAAGCATCACCTACTGTTTTTTTCCTCCTCAGTACCAGCTAGAACATGATCTGTCTCTGCAGGAAGACATTGGACCTCTGACCTCTTTTGTAGCTATTCCAGGCAAATATAATAAACAGGGTTCACTGAGTTTGTGTAAATCTCTGATTATGTTTACTCTGAAATCCAAGTGTTCATCTCAGGCAGAAAAATTAAGGCTGATTTTCAAATATTATGTACAAACTCTAGCTACTAAGCATTCCATAATGAGCACTTTGGCAATTTAAAGCAAATTAGGGTTCCCACTAGGCAGGGAAGATATACAATATAGTCAAGAAAAGATTGTATGTTGTTTGATGAAAAATAGGTATGCAGAAAAACATGATACAGATTTCTGGCTCCAGATGAATTAAGAGATTCAGCGCTAGTGCACTTCATTACTGAAACTTTGCATTATTCCTCACTTCTAAAAGCTTAGTTTCAGTTTACTAATAATTTCTCTAGTGTAGTTTGAGTAAACATCACCCTAGAGAACCTCCTGTCGTGGCAATACGTGCCCTTCTGCTATGATAATGGATGGGATATTTGGGTGCTGCAGTACAAAAGATAACTGATATATGATCCTTACGTAGTAAAATTCAGCTCTGTTTAGTGATTTGGTGACCCACATTCACTGAGAACTGGTGAAAAGCACTGAAAATGCCTTTACACCTAGTGGGAATTTCACTATCATGGATCTTTGCTCAGTTCAGAACATACGTCAATACAAGGCAGTGTATTCCATCAAGGTTACAATATTACAGGGAAATACTTCAGGCTTCCCAGGGCAGTGGTTACTGCACCAAGCATCCTGCAGCTGGGTATTCACTCAGCCTGGTCAGTTTCTGGATTCATCTTTGGAAGAGGAAAAGGGATGACTGGGGATCCAGAAATGGAATGAAGATTGGTAGTGTTGTTAATAAGATCAGCTCCTGGCCTATTTGTGAAATCAGAACCGTCCCAGGTAGATCTTCTCAATTCTGCTTTACAATTTCTAACTTTGCTGGTATTTTTTTCCCCTCATTTTGCATTTAATTATCTGCATTTTGGGTTTGTGTCTATTTAGTACAAAGGAATTATGTTGCCTTCTGGAAAGAAGAGGTAGGGTCTACTAGAGACATTCTCTAAGATGGAAAAAAAATGATTTAATGCTCTGGAAGAAAATGATAGACATAGTTGTGTATTCTTTAGGAACACTGAAGTTAGGGCTCATCTGGCTTCTCTTGGTTATTCTTTTCACCTAAGAAAATGTACGTTCTCTTGTAAGTCAATAAAGCTGAATGTGAAAAACAGTATTAAATTATTATATTTGCTTAAGAAAAATTTCGGAACATTCTGAAAATTCTACTGTAATAATAATCTTTACATGCAGATTTTAAGACCTGCATTGCTATTGTAATTGAGTAGAAATCACAGAACAGTCTGGATCGTTACCTCACGCGGTGGCTGGATAAGGGTTTTAGCATCTTTTATCTCCTTTCACTCTGGCTAAAATGTGATCCTCACTAGCGAGTTAAACAGCAATTTAGCAGATTGCTCTCTACATTCTGAAGTTCCTGTTTAGTTTGATTTCATTTCTCCAGTCCTTTTCCTTCAAGGGTGACTAAGCAAGCAGTGTACTCAAGTTCTTGCAACTCACTGTTTTCTCTTTCCCAGTGGGACTACTATGTGGTATTACTGATTTAAAGTTTTAAGTGGCTTTATGAAATTTACTTTAGAAAAGCTGAGCGTGAAAGAACGCGGTTAGAACCTGAGCAAAAGCAACTGATGAAATTAACTGATTTAATTTCCTTGAATTTCAAAGAGGTTTGGTTGGAATGTTGTCAGGATTGATGTTCCTTCTGCAGCAGACAGAGGAAAAAAAAAGAAAAAAAAGGGGGATTTTAAGAGTTTTGTGATGCATATAGGAGAACAATCTGAGCTCCTGTAGTAAGGATGTGAAGCATCTATGTGTCTCTTGAAGAAGTACGATGGTAAAAGGAATGAGTTATCATTACCTCATGAAGTCATTTCAACAGGTTTTTGGTTTGATTGTTTTCATGTATTTTTATATCGCTCAGTGGAGGCTTTTTGAAATTTCCACAGAACGTTGCTTAGAAAAGAAAGTAAATTAAATATTCATTGCAGAGATAAGACCAGAGTCTGCTTCTGTCACCTTAAGGAGTTTATTCAGTAGAAGGGTAAGCCCCGTGATAGTGTTGTTTTGTGTGAGTATGGGTGGGAGAAGCTGAATCATTATTAATTGCAAATTGATCAGTTGCTTTTTTTTTTAAATTTAATGAATTATTCATGAACAGATCCCAAACTTCTGTGAATATATTCAGTATTCACCTAACAGTTGGGATGAACAACTTTCAGAAACTAGTGATTGACAGTGAACCTTCTGGTACACTATTTAAACAATATTGATTCATGGGCATGTTAATATATTTGTCTTTATCTTGAATCTCTATAAAATCATATCAGTTGGCAAATGTACACAAATATCTGGTTGTGTGACCCCTCGGCCCTGGATAAAACATGTTGTACTTCATCTCACTGTAACATCTGCCCTCAAAAATTGTAATGCAGTTCATAAAGATGATAGTGTTCAACCAAGTTAGCTCCTCACATGCAATCTATAACAAATGCTTTGCCATACTGAGGATGGAAAAATTACACTCTCGTCTTACTACGTAACAGGAGCACTAAACACTGCATTTCTTGCTTTCTGCTTTTCAGAGCTTTCAGACCTTTGTGGACTTTATGAATTCTTCTCCTCCAGTATTTCCTTTCATTAGGAAATACCAATTCAGTGAGAAATGAGGACTCAGTAACTTACTCCATGAATGAAATGCTGACTCAAACTATCATCTGTGCTGGTGGCTAAGTGTATTTTATCCCTATATCATCCATTATATAATATCCTGTATTATAGGCAATTTTATCCCTATATTTATTTTTGCAGAACTTTATACAGATCTTTTTCCAGCCCACCACCTTTCAGATCCTCATATTGATCCAGAAACAAAGCAGGTCAGAGTCCCCTCTGCCCTGAGGTGTTGTCTCAAAATGTGCTGGAATTGATGTCAGAGCAACAGACTGAAAATGTCCTCAGAAAATGTGAATGTCAACACCAGAGGAGGGTTACTACAGGCAGATTGCTGTTTTATCCCCGGAAATTGGACTCTGTCTCAATGCAGAGTTCATAACAACCTCAGGGCCCTATAGCTACTTCCTGTATAGGAAGATCATGTGTGTGTAGGAACATGGGATACGGCTCTAAGGACAAGGTCCAAATGCTCAAGGACGGACTGAAGTGTATGTGTGATTGCAGCATGGTGGGAAGTCTGCTCCCACTCTGCCTGCAGGAATGATTTACTGCATATGCAGCTTTAAGCATGGCTTTTTGTTTCCAAGATAATTACAAAAACAATGAGTAGTGAATAATAATGTTGATTGAATGGGATGTTCTACCTGTGTCTCACAAATTAGGAATATTTTAGAGGGAAAGCAACCTGATGGTTTGAGGCTATTTACATCTGAATATATGACTTCTCCTTTAACTTATGAATACCACAGTACTCTTCAACCTTCTCACCATATGAGACTATTAATTCACAATCTATAGTGTTATCTGATGGAGGGAGGTGTGTAGGAAACTTGGACAGAGCAGTCAAAGCCCATAAACACCAAATACCTCTAACACAGCGGTGTTCAGGAGCTGGTATTACATACCCTTGGAAAGCCCTGTACTCCACAAAAATGCCTAACACGGGAGAAATACATGTTGTAAGTGGATAGATGGAAAAAGGGGAAATTTTGTTCCAACCTGTAATTGACATGGGGCTGCCAGCCTTGCAGTTCTGGCTCTCTTGGCCAAGAGCTGATGGGGTCCCAGCAGAGAGGTCAAGAAAAATGTGATCAGCCCATGTGCATGCCATTGGCAGTGGCCAAGAAATCAGTAGGGTAAGCTAAAGCTTATGTTAGGTGAATTATATGATGCTGAAGACATAAAGAGAATCCAAAATACTGATAGCATAGGACACTGGACAGATTAAGGAAGACAGACCTACAGGGAGAACATGGGAACCCCATGAATCCTCACACCTCTATGCAGGGCTTGCTATTTACCTACCGTCTCGTGATTCTTTGGAAATTATTTCATTAGAATTAAAATAACCAATATTTTCTCATTTTGTTAAATCCCATTTTAAGTGTTCTGCTAATCATGTCATATGCTAAAGCCATAACACCTTTGATCACATTCTAAGCCTTGAAATAACTAGGAGACATCAGTCAGCATGGCTTTGGTTAAAAGAGAAGGCATGTAGTACCTGTGCTAAGTGTCACGATGCTAACAAAATATGAATGAAAATTCATTTACGCCTTCCCCATTATTATTTGTCAAACGCATGCATCCATAATAAAGCTCTAGCAAAATGTCTTTAATTGTATTTTGCATTAAGCACTTCTTATTTTGAACCTGTGGCTCTTTTTCAGTTCTCATTCACGATATATAATCATCATCATCATCATAATCATAAATACGAATGGAAAATATGTTTGAATAGTAAATTTTGCCCTACTGGGACTGTCAATCGTGGATGGGCTCTTGATTGATCAGAATATTACACAATGGCATGGTGTAATTCTTTAGTGTGATGTTGTAAAATGGAGTATTGCTTCTGTTATTTTATCCAGTTTGCTTTTATATGACAGGGTTTATTGTGCGTTATGTTGTAGCTCATTCCTCTGTTCACAATGCCTACTGATGTGTAATTATGACTTGTCTGAACTGTAAGAAGGAGCAGTAAGTGAAAGAAAATCTGCAAGCACACTTGATTTATGAGCCCTGATACTATATTACAGTCCTAATCTGCCTGCTTAACTTAGCTTCAGGCAAACTTACTGTATAACATGCTTACGATTAGCACTGCAGCAAGTTGTAGAAGATTTACTCTGCTGGAGCTATGAGACTTTTTTAAAAATGATTTAGTCACTATTTCAGTTACAGGTATGGCAATAAATTATTTCATATATAAAGACCCTGTGTCAAGGAACAGCCCTTGCAGAAAGGCTTTTTATGCGGTAACAAAGAACAGTGCTCGGAGTGTTTTCCTCATACAAAACGTCTTAATGTTATTGGTCATTTTTTTTATGATGAAACTTCTTACACATTCTTCTCACATTCATACAATTTGTTTTATTATACTGCAGCTTTTGTAGCTCAGTACAATCTGCTTATTATAAGAATGTCTATTTGGATCCAGTGAATCTCATATTTTCAATAGTGCCCAAAAATAGAAATTACTATGGATGTGCAAATGAAAAGAAGGCCATAAAGCAATGACTTAATGTCAGGAAGAAAAGATGTAAGAAGATTTGCATTTTTTTTAATCACCATTCATGAAGACAGATGCATTCGTTCAGTCTGCTTGAAACTATAGCATATTCAGAGCAGCTACTTTTGGTAAACCAGAGCGGTACATTCTTACCCTCGAATAATAAAGATCAGTGTTGATCATTCAGGGCTGAGACTTGGTCTCGTTGAAATCATTGCATGGCTTGCCATTTGACTTCCCTGGAATCCCTATTGTACAGTGTTTTCTATAGCAAATAAGCAAGGAGCCAAAGCTTGACCCAGGAAAAACTCCCTTTGGTTACATGGGCGTTTATCACTCATTCTTCTGCTGAACAGAACTGCGTGCCTGATAGGTGTTCAGACAGAGATTCTGGAGTTGGTCATTAGAATGAATTTTTCCCTGGGCATATAAACAAATTAAAAAGGAAAATAATAAGTAATTTGTGTCATAGCAAGGTCCATATCAGATCAAAAATAAAATGTACATCTGAAAAGAATGGCAAACATTAATAAAAACAGCTGCATGGGAAGAAACCCCAGAAAACAACTTCCAACCAGACTTGGCTTTGTTTTTAAGTATTTCTTCTCTTTCTCTTTGCTAAAGCTGGCATTGTGAATGCTTAATGTCATTTCTCTCCTTTAAAAATAGCTACTCACACCTATCTAAGGCTGTTATGATTACCAGTGAAGTATGGACTGTTTGAAAGGGACAACACATAGGTTATTTTTCGGTTTCTGCATTGTAATATTAAAACGTAAAGGTCTCTGAAGGGTACAGTGGTACTGAAATCGTATACGAAGAGCGGACAATAGCATCTTTTAATTAGGAACAACAGTATTTTCAGGCTTATACTGCTTCAGTGAAGTTGCCGTAAACAATGAGCTTTTCACAACGCAACAATAAAGCGCTTAATTTCTTGTTTTCTATCTTGTTCGAAAAAAATGTTTCTGTTGCATGCTACAGGGTCACCGTCCAGCGAGGAGGTGGCTTTCCTACAGCCAGCCGCACAGCTGTAATCCTGAGCACAAACGCAGAGTGCCCACCCACCCACTTCTGTCACCGACCATAACACCATTTGGTGACACGTGCCAATCGTGGGGGCAAAAAGCACAGTCTGGGGCTGGAGCTAGCGGTCATCGTATTACAGACATCATCCACAAGTATTTGCTGATGATATTGACTGAGCAAAAGGTTTATGAGGCAGAAGATATATTTTTTTCTAAATGCTCCTGTGCTACCTATAACCTAATTAACTTTACTTTAGCCAGCTGAGTATACCTGGCAACAAAATATATCATGTGGCAATTAGCTTTCCTCCTTCTGGCTTAGTACACTTAAGTTGTTTATTGAAAAGGTTAAATATTGATTGAAAATGGATAATAGAACCATATTACGGTTGTATGCTAAATGGCAGAACTTGCCTGTAAAACATTTCCAGTTACCCCACAGTAATACAGTTACAGAATGGCAATCTGCTGCTAAGCACCCAGGCAAAAAATCAGAAACAAATATAAATCACCCACTGTGCAGCCATTCTTATCAGTACACTGAATTCACACAAACATGTTTGGAAGTTCAGTCATTAATTATCATGATGTTGAAATAATATAATAAAAATAATAATTGCTTGTGAAGTGATCTGTTGACTCCCTCCTCTCTCGGCGGAGGCTCCTCTCTGTCTCTCCCTCTCTCCTACCATACCATGTGAAGCCGCACAGACAAAGTATCAAGTGATCACATAGCATGAACTGCAGCCCGAGGCAAGGCTTGTTATTTTACTTGAAACGGTGATGCATTTAGGACCCAGAAACTGTCAATAATTTTTTCTGACTTCCAGGGGATAAAAATCCCAATTACAGTAACTTTCCTGTGAAGCCGTAGAGTGTAGTGCCACTACATTAATATTGCGATACATCCTTAACACCTATCAGCTCAGTTGTTTTATCTGTGCTGTAGACAAAAGCTATGTGAATCTGCAAGGTTACGCTGATTCGGTCTAATTGTTGCTTGTTTTGAAAAGTGGAAAGTAGATATTCCAAAAAAGGCCGATCATAGTGGGGTCTGGGGACAGTAACACAATATGACTTGGCTTGCTTCAGCTGGTTGACTTTGGTAAGACCATTAATGTGGATTCAAGGGTCTCTGGGTTTTCTTTTTTTCCTTTTTTCTATAAAACATGGAAACGAGACTGTTTCCAAAGGAATGATCTGAGAAATTGGGTTTTAGGATCTGCCCCTATGTTTCTGGAGCTCTGCGGTGTGAGAGATGAATCCAGAGAGTCACGCGTAAATAAACATCAGTCCTCATGCTGGAGATTAAAAAATATAGAGAAAGTGTGAAAAAATGAACCTTACAGAGCAGGTCCTCAGTAGGGAGGGCCACCAGGAGGCTTGGCAGCTGCACGGTGTCAGTAGGAAACCATGTGGGTGTTGGGGACACCATTGGGTGGTAGAGGCTTCCAGTTCCTTGGGTCCAGTCCCTTGCGTCCAGTCCCTTGGGTGTCATTTCTGTCCCATTACCTGCGAGGAGATGGCCCTCTCTCCACACTTCACAAAGGGATGCACGCCAGCATTATTGCTGGTGCGCTCCCACCACGCGTTCCCATCTGTCCCACTCCTGGGTAGTGAGAAAGTGATGATATAACTCGATTTAATGCCATGATAATGTAACCACGCCAGAGAGAGCCACCCACTTTGTACTTCTGCACTCCTTCAGCTGGTGAATACATCTCTGACTCTCAACTCTCTGTATGTGAGGTCTGATCCTTTTTTTTTTTTTTTTGCCCTTTGATAACAGGAACAGGCATGTGCCAAATTATTGGTATTTAATAGCCTGGTGCCGGTATGTATTTTAGAAAGGTAAAGATGCATACACAAGACTGTACGATAGCTAACAAATGTGTTTGTTATTGACAGAATAGGAAATGCCACACTGGAAAGCTAAAAATGAAAAGCCTGAGGTCTCCCCCTCTGGTTAACATAGCTCTGTTATTTCAGGTCAGGGGCAAACTAAATGTAAGGATGTTAAGGAAGAGTCTGAGTGAGCACAGAGGTGAGTCTGCAGCAATACCGATGCTAGATTAGTTCTGCTCATTGCAGTGCTTGCTTCCTAAGGAAACCCTGGGTTGGAATTACTATAAAAATGTGTTTTACCAGATAATATTTTATGAAGATGTCATATGTGTTACTCTGCGATTTCCAAGTGTCAGTATTAAATACAAAACTGCATATTGTTTCCCTCTTTTTAGTTGTTGTATTGCTAGAGACGTGTGCTCTAAGACTGCAAGGAAGATATAGCTTATAGGGGTAAACAATAACTCAGCAATGTATTTGACTGTAAGCCCTACTTCTTTATTTTAACGTGTGATTTATTTATTTATATTTCTTTTTATGGTTCCCCAGTTTGTCTTTGGATCCGATTTACCTGATATATTAGGATAACATTCAAATAGCTCCACGCTATTTGTGTGACATCATCTGTTCATTTGATTCAGTGGCAGTGGATTTGTGTATTTACAAAAGGTTACCAAATTGCACATTCTATTTACCTTTGGAGGCAAGATTAAAGTAGCTTGTCTAATTCAATATTTCTATGTTTTTTTTTTCCTGCAATTCAGCATCAGGGTTTAATAGAAATAATAATCAGACATCTCGGCTAGCGTTATAAAAAAATCCTAGTGGTGTGAGAGATGCACAAAACATGCACTGGTTGTACAGTCAGGTGCTGAAATCCTAATATAAATAAGGAGAGACAAGAGAACATGTAAGATGTATGAGCGTGGATATACAGGTTGAGGTTTTTGTTTGTTCAGGAAATTATTTTAACAATTTTTTGCACCTATTATGAAAGCTTGGCATTTGGGGAGGCGCTTAGTTCTATGCATTTTAATTTTTCACAAGAAGTATAACAGCTTCAGAAATATTAGAATTGCTGTGTATTTTGTATTTCATAGGACTGTAAAAGAAATGCCTTCACTGTGGTTAATTATTAATCTTTCCTTGTGTATAATGGCATTATCTTAAAAAAAAAAGAAAGAAAAAGAAAGAAAAGAAAAGGGAATGGCATGTTTTTCTATGTTATCTCCTTGGTTGGTTGCTTTTGGTAATGAGGATCCAAAATGAACCTTTGCAATTTACACATTATCACGCATAAACCTCAACGTTGTGCACAATATTTCAGAAGCTTCCCTTGATCAAAATATAATGCCATCGGAATATGTTGGGCAACATGTACCCTACCTACGCGCATCATGTCAAATGAACTGCAGCATTCCAATATGGTGCCACATGTGCATGGAAGCCCGTAGCGCTTGGAACAGGTGCTGCCAGAGCGCGCTTGACAGAGATAGCAACAGTAAGGTCATCTGCGAAAACGAACACCCGAAATATCAGCAGAAGGTTA